>NC_138771.1:192384638-192524638 GCF_965119305.1 Pelophylax lessonae
TTCTGGCTCAGTCCCAGGCTCTTCTGGCTCAGTCCCATGCTCTTCTGGCTCAGTCCCATGCCTACTCCTGGGTCTGTTCTGGCTCAGTCCCATGCCTACTCCTGGGTTGGTTCTGGCTCAGTCCCATGCTCTTCTGGCTCAGTCCCATGCCTACTCCTGGGTCTGTTCTGGCTCAGTCCCATGCCTACTCCTGGGTCTGTTCTGGCTCAGTCCCATGCCTACTCCTGGGTCGGTTCTGGCTCAGTCCCATGCTCTTCTGGCTCAGTCCCATGCTCTTCTGGCTCAGTCCCATGCTCCTCCTGGGTCGGTTCTGGCTCAGTCCCATGCTCCTCCTGGGTCGGTTCTGGCTCAGTCCCATGCTCCTCTGTCTATCCAGTGCTATTTCCCCCTGGGGCTGTTGCTATTTATGCTCATCCTGTAGTATTGATGGGGAACTTGCTGGGGGCTGGGAATGGGGGTGGAGGGGTGGGATATAGAGGTTGGTGGGGGTTGAGGGGTGGGATATAGAGGTTGAGGGGTGGGATATAGAGGTGGGTGGGGGGTGAGGGGTGGGATATAGAGGTTGGTGGGGGGTAAGGGGTGGGATATAGAGGTTGGTGGGGGGTAAGGGGTGGGATATAGAGGTTGGTGGGGGTTGAGGGGTGGGATATAAAGGTTGGTTTGGGGTGAGGGGTGGCATATAGAGGTTGGTGAGGGGTGGGATATAGAGGTTGGTTGGGGGTGAGGGGTGGGATATAGAGGTTGGTTGGGGGTGAGGGGTGGGATATAGAGGTTGGTTGGGGGTGAGGGGTGGGATATAGAGGTTGGTTGGGGGTGAGGGGTGGGATATAGAGGTTGGTGGGGTTGAGGGGTGGGATTTAGAGGTTGGTTGGGTTGAGGGGTGGGATTTAGAGGTTGGTGGAGGGGTGGGATTTAGAGGTTGGTGGGGGTGAGGGGTGGGATATAGAGGTTGGTGGGGGTGAGGGGTGGGATATAGAGGTTGGTGAGGGGTGGGATATAGAGGTTGGTGGGCCAGGTTGGGACTATGTTGGTGCACCTGTTTGTTGAGAAATGATCACTCAGTCATTGGATGGAGCGATCACGTGGTAAAGGGCCACTGTCATTGGCTCTTTACCATAACCGGCAGAAAGGGCGATTCTGGGAGGACATCCCTGTACGCCCTCCCAGAATAACCGAACACCATTGTAGCCATCATTGGGCTATGCCCCGTTCGGCACGTGGTGAATCTTAGTTATGCGATACCCGGGAGGTGGGGCTTTGCATTACCTATGTTTCACAGTATTTGGCCAAAGTCGATCCCCCATGCCAGTCCCTGTGAAAATTAGGCATTGCCCCCAAAAAATGTATGTGGCTACTGGAGGTCCTTTAGTATAAGTTTGCCAAGTTTGGTGCCCTGAACCCCTGTGGTTTGGGCCCCACATTTATAGTAGCTGCACCTGCTATGTTATCCTATGGCAGGGTCATAGCCTGTGTGTCCTTTTCCCACCCCCCGCATCATCCAGCCTGTGTATCCCCACCCCCCCCCCATCATCCAGCCTGTATCTCCTCCCCCCCCCCCCCCCCATCATCCAGCCTGTGTCTCCTTCCCCCACCCCCACCCCCCATCATCGGCCTGTGTCTCCTCCCACCCCCCATCATCCGGCCTGTGTCTCCTCCCACCCCCCATCATCCGGCCTGTGTCTCCTCCCACCCCCCATCATCCGGCCTGTGTCTCCTCCAACACCCCATCATCCGGCCTGTGTCTCCTCCAACACCCCATCATCCGGCCTGTGTCTCCTCCAACACCCCATCATCCAGCCTGTGTCCCCCCCCCCATCATCCAGCCTGTCTCCTCCCCCCCCCCCCCCCCCATCATCCAGCCTGTCTCCTCCCCCCCCCCCCATCATCCAGCCTGTGTCTCCCTCTCCCCCCCCCCCCCCCATCATCCAGCCTGTGTCTCCCTCTCCACCCCCCATCATCCAGCCTGTGTCTCCCCCCCCCCCCCCCCCATCATCCAGCCTGTGTCTTCTTCTCCCACCCCCCATCATCCAGCCTGTGTATCCATCTCCCACCCCCCATCATCCAGCCTGTGTATCCTTCTCCCACCCCCCATCATCCAGCCTGTGTATCCTTCTCCCACCCCCCATCATCCAGCCTGTGTATCCCCACCCCTGCATCATCCAGCCTGTGTATCCTCCCACCCCCCATCATCCAGCCTGTGTATCCTCCCACCCCCCATCATCCAGCCTGTGTCTCCTTTTACCACCCACCCCCCCCCCCCCATCATCCAGCCTGTGTCTCCTTCTAACCCGAACCCACCCACGATCATCAAGCCTGTGTATCCTTCTCCCACCCCCCCATCATCCAGCCTGTGTATCCTTCTCCCACCCCCCCATAATCCAGCCTGTGTATCCTTCTCCCACCCCCCCATAATCCAGCCTGTGTATCCTTCTCCCACCCCCCATCATCCAGCCGGTGTCTCCTCTCCCCCCCCCCCCCATCATCCAGCCTGTGTCTCCTTTTCCCACCCCCCGTCATCTAGCCTGTGGTCTCCTTCTCCCACCCCCCCCTATCATCCAGCCTGTGGTTTCCTTTCCCACCCCCCCATCATCCAGCCTGTGTCTCCTCCCCCCCCCCCCCCCATCATCCAGCCTGTGTCTTCTTCTCCCACCCCCCATCATCCAGCCTGTGTATCCTTCTCCCACCCCCCATCATCCAGCCTGTGTATCCATCTCCCACCCCCCATCATCCAGCCTGTGTATCCTTCTCCCACCCCCCATCATCCAGCCTGTGTATCCTTCTCCCACCCCCCATCATCCAGCCTGTGTCTCCTCCCACCCCCCATCATCCAGCCTGTGTATCCCCACCCCTGCATCATCCAGCCTGTGTATCCTCCCACCCCCCATCATCCAGCCTGTGTATCCTCCCACCCCCATCATCCAGCCTGTGTCTCCTTTTCCCACCCACCCCCCCCCCATCATCCAGCCTGTGTCTCCTTCTCCCCCCACCCACCCTCCATCATCCAGCCTGTGTATCCTTCTCCCACCCCCCCCCCATCATCCAGCCTGTGTATCCTTCTCCCACCCACCCCCCCATAATCCAGCCTGTGTATCCTTCTCCCACCCCCCCATCATCCAGCCTGTGTCTCCTTCTCCCACTCCCCACCCCCCCATCATCCAGCCTGTGTATCCTTCTCCCACCCCCCCATCATCCAGCCTGTGTATCCTTCTCCCACCCCCCCATCATCCAGCCTGTGTATCCTTCTCCCACCCCCCCATAATCCAGCCTGTGTATCCTTCTCCCACCCCCCATCATCCAGCCGGTGTCTCCTCTCCCCCCCCCCCCCATCATCCAGCCTGTGTCTCCTTTTCCCACCCCCCGTCATCTAGCCTGTGGTCTCCTTCTCCCACCCCCCCCTATCATCCAGCCTGTGGTTTCCTTTCCCACCCCCCCATCATCCAGCCTGTGTCTCCTCCCCACCCCCCCATCATCCAGCCTGTGTCTCCTCCCCACCCCCCCCCCCCTTCATTCAGCCTGTGTCTCTTTCACCCCCCCCCCCCCCCCATCATCCAGCCTGTGTCTATTTCACCTTCTCCCCACCCCCCATCATCTAGCCTGTGTCTATTTCTCCCCCCATCATCCAGCCTGTGGTCTTCTTTCCCCACCCCCCATTATCCAGACTGTGGTCTTCCTCCCCCATCATCCAGCCTGTGTCTCACTGTCATCCAGATCCATACGATTTCTCAGCATGTATGGGGTAATTCACTTAAGTTGTGTTCAGGAGAGACGGCTCTATAATTTTCATCGACCTCCCATACAATGTTATGCACAGACAACCCCCACCCCTCCTCTCCAAGCACAGAATTGGGCCCCTCCCACTGCTGCCAGCTCCGCTCTATCGCCTCCTCCCTCTTTCCCTCACTATATAGCTTAGCAGAGCAGTTCTATAATATTCCTCACTGCTCAGGCACATTGTTGAGGTGATACCAGCTTTTTGTGATGGGGCCACACCGGAAGTGACGCGGTCAAGAATTTTCATGAGTTGAGGAAAACTTTAGAAAACCATCAGACGCACATAGTGAATGAGGGACGGGGCTAAGGCTAAGTTATGGCCGCCATCTTTAAGTAGGTGCAGCCCAGTGAGCCTGATCAAAAAAAGTATGGGGTAAGTTTGAGTCCCTAAGTAGACGGCTATAGGTGGGGGGGCAGATAATTATTTCAGTAGAAGTTACACTGGGGGGGGGGGGCCTGTGCAGGAAGATATGGGGGTGGGGAGAGAACTGACTACGGAGAGGAGTTTATTACCCAGATGGCAAGTTTATGATCTAAAGAGACCTTTACAATGTGTGTGGGAATAGATTCTAATAAAGCAACAACCGTACACGTTTCCTAATGTTACACTTATTCATCTTCACTTTTATTACAATTCCACATTAAAACCTGCTTTTTGAACTAAATGTTTTTACTGTTTTCTTCTCCTGTGTCTATCTCACTTACCTACAACCAATCAATAACTTTCTAGTCACATGGGTAGATTCATCCAATAGATGAAATCCACATAGTAGGAGGTGTGGTTAGTGAAATAAGATGTTACCTGCGGAGAATTGTGTAATGTTCTTCTTCCCAACAAAGTCCTCCAAGACCACCAAACAGTCCAGGATTTAGGGATGTCCAAGTTGTGTGAGTTTTTTTTTTTTTCTAAATCCCTTAGGCACAGCTGGGTAATCCCTAAATGCTGGACAGGTTGGTGGTCCCTAAAGGGCTGTGTTGGGGATCAGTGGTGGAGTGAACAAGTCCAAAGGTTGTGGGAACAGCACAGTTGTCGTACAAGTAAGGTAGAATATCCAAAAAATGGTCCAATGGCTATTCGTTTTCCTGCACAGATCTTCACAGACCACACAGGTTCAAGGTGAGAGTTCACTAAGAGTCCATTACACATGGAAGAATATTGGAGTCCTTTAACCACTTGCCGACTGCCTAACGCCGATCTACGTCGGCAGTCAGCCCCTCACAGGCAAAGTGACGTAGGGCTACGTCACTAGCTTGTGAGGGTCTAGGGAGCGAGCGCGCGCCCCCGGAGGCGCGCTCCCGCGTGGTCACGGACCCCCCCCGCGCGTGTGACCGGCGGACCCGATGTCCGCCGGTCACTCGGCGATCGGCGGGGGAGAGGGAGAATGTCAGGCAGCTTGTGTAAACAAGCCACCTGTCATTCTCCTTGCTGTTAGGATACTGATCACTCGGATCTAGTATGTAGATCCGTTGATCAGTGTCCATACAGCTCAAGCCCCAGCCAATCACAGTAGAAAGCACGCCCCTAGGGATACACATAGCCCCTCCCTCCCAAATAAAGTTAACCCCTTCACTACCAGTGTATTTTTACAGTAACAGTGCATATATATAGCACTGATTACTGTAGAAATGTCACTGGTAACCCCAAAAGTGTCAAAAATGTCAGTCAAGGGTCCGATCTGTCCGCCGCAATGTCGCAGTACCGCAAAAAAAATCGCAGATCGCCGCCATTACACGTTAAAAAAAAAAAACAACAAAAATGACAGAAATCTTTCCCTTTGTTAGTAAACGCGATAACTTTTGCGCAAACCAATCAAAATACGCTTTTTGCGATTTTTTTTACCAAACATAGGTAGCATAAAACAAATTGGCCGAAAAAGTAAAAAAATTTTGATTTTTAAATTTTTTTTGGGGAATTTCATATAAAAAAATGTGAAAAATATTGCTATTTTTGCAAAATTGACGCTCTTTTTTTGTTTATAGCGCGTGATCAAAAAATCGCACAGGTGATCAAATACCACCAAAAGAAAGCTCTGTTTGTGGGAAAAAAAGGACGCCAAATTCGTTTAGGTACAGCGTCGCACGACCGCGCAATTGTCCGTTAAAGTCACGCAGTGCCGAATCGCAAAATACCCCCTGGTCGGAATGGGGGTAAAATCTTCCGGGGCTTAAGTGGTTAAAGGCCACATTAGTACCCAGGAGCTAAACCACAATGCAAATGTATATTATGAAACCGCATGACAGAAACAAAATCAACAATGTTGCTGTCTTTTTATTTTTTTTTTTCTTAACCACTTTAATACCGGGCACTTTCACTCCCTTCCTACCCTCCCCCAATACCGGGCACTGGGACAGTCTAAAGCCCCATACACACACGCAGATCGTCGTCATACAAATGTTCGTCTTTTCTCCCCGGGATGTCGGTGTCTGTTGAAAAGTGCAAAGACAGCACAAGGACAGCACAAGAATTTTGTCCGCAGACTTCAGCTGACTGCAGAAGTGATGTCATGTAATGGTTAACTTTCCCTGTGTTTTTTATTTTCTGAGCATGCCCAGTCTTGCAAATCTGCGGTCTGTCGGCTGATTTCTGTACTGACAGGCAAACAATTGTCCGTTCTGGTGTCTGCAGACAAAGTTTAAGTTTGCAAGAAAGACTCTTGTCCGCAGATTGTGTGCAGACATCTGTCGGAGGCACCATACTAACACGCATACAATCGGCAGATCTTTCGCCCGCCGACGTTTGTATGACGACGATCTGCGTGTGTGTACGGGCCTTAAGTGTGCGCCAATTTTATAACATTAGGTCATGACAGAAGTAGGGAGTTTGCACTATTTGTGCTGGTTCCCAACTTCCATGTTGCTCTGGTGATATTTGCAACATTGCTTCCCGTTTATTAAAGTCTAAAATTGCTCTAATAATCTCCACCAAACTGGGGGTGTCGGAGTCTCCATTTCAGAAGCCAATTGTGATGTATAAAACAGATGCAAAGGATGTTATACAGTAAATCTAATAACAGCCATTCCACCTTTTCTCACTACCCCAAGACTCACGACTGGGACTCTGTAAAAATCACCCTGTAATGGCGTTAGAAACAAATCAGACCAGTACCCATGAACTAAACCATTCTAGGTATAAAATTATACTGAGAGAATATAAAGAGAAAAACTAAAATCTTAACATCAACAATGTTTTAGTGTTTCTGTGACTTTTATTAAAAAACAATGACATGAAGATGGGTGATGTATGTAATCACAGTGCCATATATCCTCCCTCAACCAGGGGAGGACTGGGCCAGGGGGCTGGGGGGCAATTGCCCCTCGGGCCACTCTGATACCCTATAAAAAGGCTGCACCGCTTCTGCCACAGACATGCCTAAAGGATTCCTGGTGAAGAGAAGTAAAAAGTCCCCACTGCTGACCTACTGAGTGCGGGATACAGACAAGGACAGAGCGCAGCCCTCCCCCCAGCATGGATGGTGTAAACTGTGTCTGAGCAGAGGCCGGTTCCATGCCCCACTGGAGACACTCCTCCCCCCAGCCAGCCTCAACTGAGCTGTCCCAGCTCTCCCCAACCGCCCCCGCTAGCCAGGTCAGGAAACCAGATTCGGCCAGTGGGTAGAGAGTACCTGGAGTGGAGCTTCAGCCTGAAATGGGGGTCAGGAGGAGGCCGGAAAGAGAGAGAGTGGGAGGGGGGTCAGGAGGAGGCCGGAAAGAGAGAGAGTGGGAGGGGGCCGAGTCGCTGCACTATGGACCTATGTGTTGTACTTGCCCCCTGGGCTGAAAGTTGCCAGTCAGCCCCTGCCCTCAACCTTCCACAGGTCTATATATTGTCCACTCTGTTTTCTCCAGTGCCCTTCACTTTCCACATTGCTGCAAACCCCCCCCCCCCCCCCCCCATATGTGCGGTACCCCGCTTTCCACACTGCTACAGCTTTACAAAGGTGGGTGCAGCTAAATCTCCCTACCTGGCCCAGCAGCATCCGGTCATCATGAGCCACAAGGCCTGCAGCAGGTCTATGTGTGTAACGTGCTCAGATCTCAGTGAGTGCCGTCTTGTGCTCCACAAAAGATAAAATCATTCCCTTTATTTGCTGGAAAACTTGCAATCAAAGTTTAATTAGCAGTATAGGAACTAGGAACTCCTATCCCTATAAAGGACCATTCTTAGCTGGAGGTATAAAGGTCCTCTGAGTGGATAGGAACTAGCTCCCTCACTGTGAACCGTCTAGTTCCTATCCCTGTAAAGGACCATTCTTAGCTGGAGGTATAAAGGTCCTCTGAGTGGATAGGAACTAGATTTCTCACTGTGAACTGGCTAGTTCCTATCCTTTACCAGGACCCGACCACTATGGAGAAAAAGGTCCTTTCGCAGGATAGGAACTAGCTCCCTCACTGTGAACCGTCTAGTTCCTATCCCTGTAAAGGACCATTCTTAGCTGGAGGTATAAAGGTCCTCTGAGTGGATAGGAACTAGCTCTCTCACTGTGAATTGTCTAGTTCCTATCCCTGTAAAGGACCATTCCTAGCTGGAGGTATAAAGGTCCTCTGAGTGGATAGGAACTAGATTTCTCACTGTGAACCGTCTATTTCCGATCCCTGTAAAGGACCATTCCTAGCTGGAGGTATAAAGGTCCTCTGAGTGGATAGGAACTAGCTCTCTCACTGTGAACCGTCTAGTTCCTATCCCTGTAAAGGACCATTCTTAGCTGGAGGTATAAAGGTCCTTTCGCAGGATAGGAACTAGCTCTCTCACTGTGAACCGTCTAGTTCCTATCCCTGTAAAGGACCATTCTTAGCTGGAGGTATAAAGGTCCTTTCGCAGGATAGGAACTAGATTTCTCACTGTGAACCGTCTAGTTCCTATCCCTGTAAAGGACCATTCTTAGCTGGAGGTATAAAGGTCCTTTAAGTGGATAGGAACTAGCTCTCTCACTGTGAACTGTCTAGTTCCTATCCCTGTAAAGGACCATTCCTAGCTGGAGGTATAAAGGTCCTCTGAGTGGATAGGAACTAGCTCTCTCACTGTGAACCATCTAGTTGCTATCCCTGTAAAGGACCATTCCTAGCTGGAGGTATAAAGGTCCTCTGAGTGGATAGGAACTTGCTCTCTCACTGTGAACCGTCTAGTTCCTATCCCTGTAAAGGACCATTCCTAGCTGGAGGTATAAAGGTCCTCTGAGTGGATAGGAACTAGCTCTCTCACTGTGAATTGTCTAGTTCCTATCCCTGTAAAGGACCATTCCTAGCTGGAGGTATAAAGGTCCTTTCGCAGGATAGGAACTAGCTCCCTCACTGTGAACCGTCTAGTTCCTATCCCTGTAAAGGACCATTGTTAGCTGGAGGTATAAAGGTCCTTTAAGTGGATAGGAACTATCTCTCTCAATGTGAACTGTCTAGTTCCTATCCCTGTAAAGGACCATTGTTAGCTGAAGGTATAAAGGTCCTCTGAGTGGATAGGAACTAGATTTCTCACTGTGAACCGTCTATTTCCGATCCCTGTAAAGGACCATTCCTAGCTGGAGGTATAAAGGTCCTCTGAGTGGATAGGAACTAGCTCTCTCACTGTGAACCGTCTAGTTCCTATCCCTGTAAAGGACCATTCTTAGCTGGAGGTATAAAGGTCCTTTCGCAGGATAGGAACTAGCTCCCTCACTGTGAACCGTCTAGTGCCTATCCCTGTAAAGGACCATTGTTAGCTGGAGGTATAAAGGTCCTCTGAGTGGATAGGAACTAGCTCCCTCACTGTGAAACGTCTAGTTCCTATCCCTGTAAAGGACCATTCTTAGCTGGAGGTATAAAGGTCCTTTCGCAGGATAGGAACTAGCTCCTTCACTGTGAACCGTCTAGTGCCTATCCCTGTAAAGGACCATTCTTAGCTGGAGGTATAAAGGTCCTCTGAGTGGATAGGAACTAGCTCCCTCACTGTGAAACATCTAGTTCCTATCCCTGTAAAGGACCATTCTTAGCTGGAGGTATAAAGGTCCTCTGAGTGGATAGGAACTAGCTCTCTCACTGTGAACCGTCTAGTTCCTATCCCTGTAAAGGACCATTCTTAGCTGGAGGTATAAAGGTCCTCTGAGTGGATAGGAACTAGCTCTCTCACTGTGAACCGTCTAGTTCCTATCCCTGTAAAGGACCATTCTTAGCTGGAGGTATAAAGGTCCTTTCGCAGGATAGGAACTAGATTTCTCACTGTGAACCGTCTAGTGCCTATCCCTGTAAAGGACCATTCTTAGCTGGAGGTATAAAGGTCCTTTAAGTGGATAGGAACTAGCTCTCTCAATGTTAACTGTCTAGTTCCTATCCCTGTAAAGGACCATTCTTAGCTGGAGGTATAAAGGTCCTCTGAGTGGATAGGAACTAGCTCTCTCACTGTGAACCGTCTAGTTCCTATCCCTGTAAAGGACCATTCCTAGCTGGAGGTATAAAGGTCCTCTGAGTGGATAGGAACTAGATTTCTCACTGTGAACCGTCTAGTTCCTATCCCTGTAAAGGACCATTGTTAGCTGGAGGTATAAAGGTCCTCTGAGTGGATAGGAACTAGCTCTCTCACTGTGAACCGTCTAGTTCCTATCCCTGTAAAGGACCATTCTTAGCTGGAGGTATAAAGGTCCTCTGAGTGGATAGGAACTAGCTCTCTCACTGTGAGCTGGCTAGTTCCTATCCTTTAACAGGACCCGACCACTATGGAGAAAAAGGTCCTTTCGCAGGATAGGAACTAGCTCTCTCACTGTGAACCGTCTAGTTCCTATCCCTATACAGGACCTGGCCACTAGGGGGCCAAAAGGTCCTTTAGCTGGGTAGGAACTAGCTCTCTCAATGTGAGTTGGATAGTTCCTATCCTTATACAGGACCTGACCACTAGGGGGCTAAAAGGTCCTTTAGCTGGATAGGAAATAGCTCACTCACACTGAGCCAGCTATATCCTACCCTGAGAAAGGACAGGGTCCTTCTACTGGCCAGGAACTAGTCGCAACCCTTTTGCAATGGGCACTCACCTTCTTCCCGCCGAGGCTCCGCCCCTTATTCCTGCCGCGGCTCCGCCCCCTTATTCCTGCCGCGGCTCCGCCCCCTTATTCCCGCCGTGGCTCCGCCCCCCACTAGCAGCACGGACTGAAGGAGCTGCCAGCCACTGCAGCTGCCTTCACACTGCGGGATCTGTCTGAGTCTGAACACACTGGGCAGGACACCGGCTGACACCCCCCAGTGAGTGGCACCCGGGGCGGGCCGCACCCCCGCCCCCCCCATTGGTACGCCACTGCAGCACAGCTTGTTCTGTTAAAATTATGCATACATACATTATACAATTTTGTCAATTTTCCTTTAGATTTACCAAAACCATATAATATGTGGTCAAACCTAAACATTTTCAAATTGTATGCAACCAGGCAGACCCTTGGACTACATCGTTGAAGGTGAATCTAATGGGCCATACACACTATAAGATTTTCTGAAGACTTTTTCCTTTAGATTTACCAAAACCATATAATATGATATCAGACCTAAACACTTTCAATTCGTATGCAATCGGGCAGGCCCTTGCAGTACATAGAAAAGGTAAATCTGAAGGAAATCTAACCACAAAATTTGGATAGTGTGTATCCAGCTTAAGGCTGAGTTCACTCCTATGCGAATTGGATGCAGGTTTCCCCGCATCCAATTCATATGACGGGGCTCTCGCACCTTTGGGACAGCCACAGTCCGCACTGGAAAAGGGTCCTGTGTGTCTTCGGCTCCGTTTCAGGTCCGAATTCAGGAAAAAATTCGTACCTGATTCGCACCTGAAACGGAGAACAGGGACGCACCGGACCCCTGCTGTGAGCCGCAGCTAGTATGAGCCCAGCCTTAAGGAAATTGAACAAGAAAATTGTATAATGTATGGCCAGCCTTACTAGCAGGATCACTTAAAAGAAAGAAAGCCTACAAAAGAAAACTGATGCAGCAATCACACCTAAGAATTGGTAAACTGCAATTTAATAAATGTTTGTTTTTGGGTTTAATACCACTTTAAGCAAATTCCTTCTAGCTGCCTCTTGTGTTCCAATTAAACCTCTCCTAACTTTGCATCTCTTTGTGCAGGGCTCAGCTCAGTCCTGCAAAGTCACTGGGAAAGCAAGTTGATTTCTGTAAAACGAATGTAGCTCCTCTGTCAGTGTAACAACTATACTCTCCTAGGGTAATTTATAGGAATTTGTAAATAATAAATTAACAACTCATTCCTGCTCTCTTGTCATTTACTGTTGTAGACTTAATTTTTAAGCCACTGTTATGTGTAAAAAAATGGAATTTTTAAATTACCTTAAAATCCATTTCTCTGTGTTCATTGACCGAAACAGCTCCTCGGCAATCTTGACCATTGGGTTATACTGCCCCCAGGCCCGGACTGGCCATAGGGCAGACCAGGCATATGCCCGGTGGGCAGAGGCCTCCGCTCCGGGCGCATGATTGTTACTAGTGCAGTGTCCCTCCGCTCTGATGCCGCTTGCCTCTCCGCGGCCGATTCCGTGGAGAGGGCCGGCCGGCGCATTACCGGCCACTACCGCATATTCTTCTGGCCGCTCGCCCCGGGTTATGGGTATGTCCTCGATTCCCCGCCACTCCCCACTCCTAAGGCACTGTGTCTGGGCTGGCCGCTCCCTGCGGCCGGCTCCGCAGCCATCCAGCGTAGCTCAGGAGGGGTGGACCAGGTGACCGTTACTCACTGTGAAGGGGGTGGAGCTAGAGGGGACCCCTTCTGCTTGTCGGGACGGGAAGAAGCGGGAACAGTGTCTCTGGCTCTGCAGCCGCACACACCGCAGACAACAACACACCACCCAAGCCAAGGCCGGTAAGGAAAGGGCATCCCATCCCTCTGCTGGATCCCACCATCCCTCCCACCGCCATCCGGCCCATCCCTCTGCTGGATCCCACCATCCCTCCGGCCCATCCCTCTGCTGGATCCCACCATCCCTCCCACCGCCATCCCTCTGCGGGATCCCACCATTCCTCCCACCGCCTTCCCTCTGCTGGATCCCACCATCCCTCCCACCGCCATCCCTCTGCTGGATCCCACCATCCCTCCCACTGCCATCCCTCTGCTGGATCCCACCATCCCTCCCACCGCTATTCCCTCTGCTGGATCCCACCATCCCTCCCACCGCTATTCCCTCTGCTGGATCCCACCATCCCTTCCACCGCCATCCCTCTGCTGGATCCCACCATCCCTCCCACCGCCATTTCTCTGCTAGATCCCACCATCCCTCCAATCGCCATCCCTCTCCTGGATCCCACCATCCCTCCCACCGCCATCCCTCTGCTGGATCCCACCATCCCTCCCACTGCCATCCCTCTGCTGGATCCCACCATCCCTCCCACCGCTATTCCCTCTGCTGGATCCCACCATCCCTCCCACCGCCATCCCTCTGCTGGATCCCACCATCCCTCCCACAGCCACCCCTCTGCTAGATCCCACCATCCCTCCAACCGCCATCCCTCTGCTGGATCCCACCATACCTCCCACCGCCATCCCTCTGCTGGATCCCACCATCCCTCCCACCGCCATTCCTCTGCTGGATCCCACCATCCCCCCCACCGCCATCCCTCTGCTGGATCCCACCATACCTCCCACCGCCATCCCTCTGCTGGATCCCACCATCCCTCCCACCGCCATCCCTCTGCTGGATCCCACCATCCCTCCCACCGCCATCCCTCTCCTGGATCCCACCATCCCTCCCACCGCCATCCCTCTGCTGGATCCCACCATCCCTCCCACCGCCATCCGGCCCATCCCTCTGCTGGATCCCACCATCCCTCCGGCCCATCCCTCTGCTGGATCCCACCATCCCTCCCACCGCCATCCCTCTGCGGGATCCCACCATTCCTCCCACCGCCTTCCCTCTGCTGGATCCCGCCATCCCTCTGCTGGATCCCACCATCCCTCCCACTGCCATCCCTCTGCTGGATCCCACCATCCCTCCCACCGCTATTCCCTCTGCTGGATCCCACCATCCCTTCCACCGCCATCCCTCTGCTGGATCCCACCATCCCTCCCACCGCCATTTCTCTGCTAGATCCCACCATCCCTCCAACCGCCATCCCTCTCCTGGATCCCACCATCCCTCCCACCGCCATCCCTCTGCTGGATCCCACCATCCCTCCCACTGCCATCCCTCTGCTGGATCCCACCATCCCTCCCACCGCTATTCCCTCTGCTGGATCCCACCATCCCTCCCACCGCCATCCCTCTGCTGGATCCCACCATCCCTCCCACAGCCACCCCTCTGCTAGATCCCACCATCCCTCCAACCGCCATCCCTCTCTTGGATCCCGCCATCCCTCTGCTGGATCCCACCATACCTCCCACCGCCATCCCTCTGCTGGATCCCACCATCCCTCCCACCGCCATTCCTCTGCTGGATCCCACCATCCCCCCCACCGCCATCCCTCTGCTGGATCCCACCATACCTCCCACCGCCATCCCTCTGCTGGATCCCACCATCCCTCCCACCGCCATCCCTCTGCTGGATCCCACCATCCCTCCCACCGCCATCCCTCTCCTGGATCCCACCATCCCTCCCACCGCCATCCCTCTGCTGGATCCCACCATCCCTCCCACCGCCATCCCTCTGCTGGATCCCACCATCCCTCCCACCGCCATCCCTCTGCTGGATCCCACCATCCCTCCCACCGCCATCCCTCTGCTGGATCCCACCATCCCTCCCACCGCTATTCCCTCTGCTGGATCCCACCATCCCTCCCACCGCCATCCCTCTGCATGATCCCACCATCCCTCCCACAGCCATCCCTCTGCTAGATCCCACCATCCCTCCAACCGCCATCCCTCTCTTGGATCCCGCCATCCCTCTGCTGGATCCCACCATACCTTCCACCGCCATCCCTCTGCTGGATCCCACCATCCCTCCCACCGCTATCCCTCTGCTGGATCCCACCATCCCTCCCACCGCCATCCCTCTGCTGGATCCCACCATCCCTCCCACCGCCATCCCTCTGCTGGATCCCACCATCCCTCCCACCGCTATTCCCTCTGCTGGATCCCACCATCCCTCCCTCCGCCATCCCTCTGATGGATCCCACCATCCCTCCCACCGCCATCCCTCTGTCTGATCCCCCCCCCCTCCGATGAGGCAGTGGTGATGGGGGGGATAGGGGTGACATCAGTAGTGGTGGTGGTGGGGATAGGGATGACATCAGTAGTGGTGGTGGTGGGGATAGGGATGACATTAGTGGCAGTGGTGATGAGGATAGGGATGACATCAGTGGCAGTGGACATTGTCATTCTTATCCCCACCACCACTGCCACTGATGTCATCCTTATCTCCACCACCACTGCCACTGATGTTATTCCTATCCTTACCACCACTCCCACTGATGTCACCCCTATCCTCATCATTCCCACTGATGTCATCCCTATCCTCAACACCGTCACTGATGTTATCCCTATCCCAACCACCACTGATGTTATCGCTATCCCCACCACCACCGCCACTGATGTCATCCCTATCCCCAACCACTGCCACTGATGTCATCCCAATCCCCACTACCACTGATGTCATTCCTATTCCCACTGCCACTGATGTAACCCCTATCCCCACCACCACTGCCACTGATGTCACCCCTATCCCCACCACCACTGATGTCACCCCTATCCCCACCACCACTGCCACTGATGTCACCCCTATCCCCCACCACCACTGCCACTGATGTCACCCCTATCCCCCACCACCACTGATGTCACCCCTATCCCCACCACCACTGCCACTGATGTCACCCCTATCCCCCACCACCACTGCCACTGATGTCACCCCTATCCCCCACCACCACTGATGTCACCCCTATCCCCACCACCACCGATGTAATCCCAATCCCCACTACCACTGCCACTGATGTCATCCCAATCCCCACTACCACTGCCACTGATGTCATCCCAATCCCCACTACCAAGCGCTGGAGTAGAGTGCGCCGTGACAGGGAAAGGAGGAACCTGACCCTTGAACGAATAGGCCTGAGTCACCATCTGTCTGATCCATCTTGAAATGGTCGCAGAGGAAGCGGACAGTCCTTTCCTTGGCCCATCCGTGAGCACAAATAGTGAGTCTGACTTCCAAAAAGACTCTGTAGCTGCCAGGTACACCAGAACCGCCCAGCCCACATCCAGAACATGCAACTGAATTTTCTTAGGATGTTTAGGCCTGGGACAAAGGGAAGGCAACACAATATCTTCATTCAAATGGAAATCAGAGACTACTTTAGGAAGGAACAACGGACAGGGGCAAAGAACCACTTTGTGGACCACCAAGTAAGGGGTGTGACAAGATAATGCAGACAATTCCAACACCCTGCAAGCAGTGGTGATAGTCACCAAAAAGGCCACCTTCTTGGACAGCATAAGCAGGGGAATCTCCCCAATATTTTCAAAGGGGAGATTCTTCTGGAGGACTGAAAGCACCAAGTTCAGATTCCAAGGTGGAAGAGGACACCACACTAGTGGAGTCAGAGGGCAAACCCCTTGAATAAAAGGTATGCACCAGGGAGTGCACGGCCAGGGGCCGTTGAAAGAATACCGCCAAGGCCGACACCTGGCCCTTGATGGCACTCAAGGCCAATTTCTGCTCAACCTCCAATTGAAGGAAGGTCAAGACCTGAGCCACTGAGAAAGAGCGAGCTTGAACACCAAGTGACTCACACCACAAAATGTACCGCTTTCCACGTACAATTGTAGATCTTCCTAGAGAAAGGCCAACCAAACTCTTCAGGGTCCGTATAGTGATCCCTACTTCGCCCATCAGGGCAGCAGAGGACTCAGCTGACAAGAGGAGGTCATCCAGGGAGCCCAGTGCCGCTAATGTAGCAACACCAGAACCAGGGCAAACACTTTTTGAAGACCCAAGGAGCAGAACCGCCACCCAAGGATACCACCACAAACTGGCAATGCTCCTTTCCTGCAGCAAAAACTGAGGAAGCGCTAGTGCCAGGGAGACATTGGAATGTGCAGGGAAGCATCATCGATGCTGATAGAGGCAGAAAGTCCCTGATGAAGGGATGCCACCACCATATGAATGGACTCCATTCTGAACTTCTGTACCCGCACAAGCAGATCAGAGCCCTAAGGTCCAGAATTGGACGAACCCTCCTTCTTTGGGATCAGGAACAGGCATGAATAAAACCATGAAACTATTCCAATGCCTGAAGCAACAGGTCATGCACCACCCCAAAAAGAGCTTGCAAACGGTCCAAGACACACATTGGAAGGGGGAACCTTTGCGGCAGGCAAGAACATAACTGAAACTTGTATCCGGACAGTATCACTTTGTTGGCCCATTAGCTTACTTACCAAGAAGGTCCAGGGGCCCCGAAACCAGCGAAAAATGCTCTACCACCCCAGGCACGGGGTCTGCTAGACCACAGCCGCTTGGAACCTCCCGAGGAGGACTTAAAACCTCTTGTATAAAAAATGAGTTGAAATGTTGGCTCAAAATAACAGCCAATCACAGCCACATCCCTGCGCATGCTAGAAAACATAATTGGTCAGGGGTAGTCTTGGTGGGCAACCAGTCCAAAAGACCAAGGAGGCCAACAGACTATCACCCTGCAAAGTTTGGGATTTTCAAGGGCTATGAAATGGTCTGTAAACATATGAAGTACTACATATGAAAATGCATAGTGCATACATCTTAAAAACTTAGTTAGCAGAGAACCATATAGTGTACAAATATAGCATGATCTTGATAATGGACAGCAATGTGACTTTCATGGGTCCTACATGTTTGGCCGAGGCATAAATCCTCACACAATGGCTTCTTCAGGGACCAGTTGCTTTATATCATATCACTGCTTCATTCCATATATGCTTTGATACATGCTGAAAGAGATGGAGTCCCATGGCGTAGGGGCACAGCCTGGATGCTAACCCGGTAGGATTTATGCCTCAGCGAACCATGAAGGACCCATGAAAGTCACATTGCTGTCCATTATCAAGATCATGCTATATTTGTACACTATGTGGTTCACTGCTAACTACGTTTTTAAGATATATGTCTATTCACTTTAATAAAGTTTTCTGAATTTCATATGTAGTACTTCATATGTTTACAGACCATTTCATAGCCCATGAAAATCCCAAACTTTGCAGGGTGATAGTCTGGTGGCCTCCTGGGTCTTTTGGACTTGTCACCCACCAAGAATACCCCTGACCAATTTAAAATCTCTTGTGGGCCGAGAAAGATGGGCTACATCTGCGACGAGGTTCTCTTTCCTTCCCAGAATGTGGAAGAAAGATACAATACAAAACACACAGTTTTGATACAATAAATTATTTGTCTCGGGATAATGCACTAGGTCAGTGCGCCCTCTGTGTGTTTTGTATAGTTGCAGTATTAGACTTCCCTAAGTCTTTGAGGGCAGTAAGACCGTGGTTACCCGTTTCCAAAAGCAATGAAGATATAAGCATATCCGTCTGGGGGGGCCATTTTCCTAAGCGCAGGAGATATTGTGTGTGAGTGTGGAAGAAAGATACTCTTCCCCCCGTGAGACTCTTAATGACGCCATCTAGGGTAGTACCAAACAGGTGATCGCCTTGAAGGGGTAAGGCAGAGAGGTCTGGTCCGCAGACCAAAACTTAAGCCACAATACACGCCTAAGTCCATTGCCGAAACAGATAGCTTAGAAATCAGGGGAGACCTGTCCAATGAAGCATCGCAGATAAACTACAGCCCCTGAACCAACTGGTCCACCACTCAGCCAAGGCAGGCGTAACCTGCTCACCCTCTAGGTCACAGCGCAAAAGCATAGCCCGCTCAGTTAGTGTTTGTGACACTAGGGCAATGGGCAGGACTGGCCTAAACGCCAAGCCAGCAAAAGAGAACATAATGCGGCCACAGCCACCACCTTCCTGTCAGCCGGACTCTTAAAGGCCGGAGATTCCTCTACCGGAATCACAATCCCCTGTTTAACCTCTAACCTTTAACAGTCTGTGACGGACACAGGTATCAGATCTCTGTCCTTCTCACTAACTCGTGACAAAGGACCAGCCAATCCCACACCACGTAGTCACTTATGTAACAATGCCACTCTCAGCTGGATCCTGCACAAAGATTTTCCAGCTCGCGGGACCACAATTTAGGTGCCAGCAGGCTGAGAGTGATTGTCACTGGGCTAATTAAGCAATTAACCCTTTAGCTGCCACCACCCACTTTGGGAAAACTCATAATTTTAGCAATACCAATTATGATTTTAGAATATTTGTCTGTAACACACACTGTCACCACAGACAGATATGTTCAAAGGATTTATCCTATACAGTAGCACACTTCAAGAGACAGGTTCTTTGTTAGTTTGCATTAAGAGCTTAGGGACAAGGTTAACACTTTTCAAAAAAGGGTTTTAATAATGAAGTTGGTGCAAATAAAATATTTACAAAAAAAAAGGTGTTTCAAAGAAATAGTGACATAATTCAGCAATAGAAAATAAGGTAGAATTGAGGAGGAAGAATACTTGCAATCAATGTCCTGGGTGTTATCAGAGTTCAGTCGATGAGCAAGGTGTTATCAGTTCTCAAGCTTGACAGATGTTCATGATTTGATGGTAAAGGAGAACTCTCTCAACTGGTTAGGCATCTCCCTTTTTCTCTGGGATCAAACGGGTGTTGACATATTCCCCTGACCAAATGTCCATGGGCTTTCCTGGGTTTATGACAATATCAGGTCCCTCCTCTACAGACAGTTTTATACCACTATTCATATCTTCCAACATGTACCGGTTGCATTCTTGAAACTGATAGATTATTGTTCAGCATTGAATTTCATGTCCAGGGATACTAAACACAGCATAGCTCAGATAAACTTGTCACCCAGGGAATATCTGACAGCTACCTTCCCTTCTATATGTGCTAGTGTGGTCATGTATGACCTTATTTCGTTGAGTACAACATTTCTTATTCAAATATATACTTATTAATAATGTGTTATGTCCCTGTCTGAGTTTATGAATCGTGTGTGGATTTGTTACGTTTTGAATTGGGCAGAGCTCTATGATTGCCTTTCACGATTCCCATTAGTTCTGGGTAACCTTAATGGATTTGGTCATAGTTTTATGATAGGCCTGGACAGCAGAAACAGACATCCTGCCAGGACACAATTAGTGGTTTACAGCTCTGCACAGGCCTAAGCGCTGGTTTCTCATGTCTCTGAGTTGAGATAACGGCTCTTTTGAAGCGTAAAACCTATGCATCCCATGAATTAAATGAGGAAGGAGGGGGTAATCACTGCGGCAATGTGTAACTGTTCTGCAAGGCTGTCATGGTTGATCCATGATAACTGAACAACATGGCTGCTTGCTACAGCTTTTCGTGTGTCCAGTACGTAATGTCATTAAACAGTCCACTTCTGGAGTAGCGATTCCACAAAGAGGTACCTAACAACAAGCCCTGTAGGAACCACAAGAGGGCGTTTTGGACGCTCCCATGCAATATAGACAAATTTATCAAAATAGGAGGGATAAAAAAAAAACAACACATTTGCCATGCGAGACGGCTAGTGCCAAAACGACCACCTACGCAGCCATGTCAGCTGCACCCTCCATCAGCAAAGTCACCCACATGGATGCAACCAATGCATCAACCAGCACCTCTTGAGCGCAGCTACAGCTGTGGAGGAATCATCCCCACTAGCAGACAGGTCAGGGAACGTAGCTACCAACTCCGCAGGGTGGGCACATCCACAGCAACAAAGCCAGATTCAGGATCTGGCCACAGGAGGCAGGGGAGGGCGCTTCAGTAAACACAAACAAAAAACCCAGAGGGGGGGGCCGACTGACCAACGCCCCTCCAAGGGGAATCATCCTCACCATCTCTCGCAGAGGAGGCCTGCAAAAAGAGTCCCGCCCAAAGGGGGGCCGACCACCGCCAATGCCTCTCTAATGCGGGTAGTCCCACAGGCAGAATCCCCCCTAGGGCCCCACAACACCTACAGGGAAGGGCGCCCATAGCCTAATGGCAGCTACAGCTGCCAGTGACCCAGGCCATCCCTACAGCGCTGCCACTCCAGAGGGAGGGATCCGGCTTGGTTGCACGGCCTAGTAGGCTGCAAGTTGTGGCCTAAATTTTTGGGCACCCAGTCCCAAATGCGCGGACCCAGGGGACCAATTAAGGAAGCGCTTTCAACAGCCAGGCTGTCAAGAGGGGAGGGCGAATGTTTGCAACGGAAATCAGCTGCTTCAGCCACCCTCAATAGGGCTACCCCGCAGAGTGCCTGGCCAGTAGGCCGAAAACCATGGCCTTTATTACCGACCGGTCTGACCTCGTAGTCACCCACTTCCCAGGCCTAACAGCAGAAAAGGTGAGCCCAAGGAAGACCCCCCCCCAGCACAACCAACCTCGAGAGTGGAGGGAGATAGTGCACTTGCTAGATACCCAGGCCAGGGGGACATAGGGCATGTGGAAAAACCAACCCACTACCCCCCCAAGGGGGGTTGGAGGTGAACTCTGGAGGGACCATCCACCCCAGGGAGTATCCGCGCCCCACTTACCATCCAGGAAGGAGAGAGGGAAGAAGCCATCTACTTACCAGTCCAGCATACTTGCGGGTAACACTCCCAAAAGAGAACCTTCTCACCACCGAAGTGGAGGGGCTGTTGGCCAAGGCAACACTGTGACGTGGACTATTGGCACCCGGTCATATGTGTTTCCGTGAGCCTATCGCGGCTGACCTAGCGCAAAGCTGTGATTACTGGATCTAAATTATCTAGACAGTCGCCCAGTCTGCCAGTTGATTGTAGATCTCGGAGGAAAAAACAGGAGAAAAAAAGCCATTTAAAAAGGGAAAAAATTGCCAGGACTAGAGATCCTGGCAGGGAACTAGGTCCTTACTCCTGACTAGGAAAAAAAAACTGAAGACATATAGTAGAGAGGGGGAGTATACCTCTTGGGACTGCCCATATGCTTAGTCAAGTTCTTTTTTTCTGCCTAGTGCCTACTCCTCTAGGGGGCCGTAGGGGGCAGTATAAACCAATGGTTAAGAATCCTGAGGATCTGTGTCCGTCAATGAATGAAAGAAAAAGAGTTATTTACCTGTTTTTCAGGAATCTTCCAGGACAGCTTCATGAGAGAGAAAAGCCCCTCCCACCTAGACAGGAAACATGATTCACATAAATATAAAAAGACCATCAACCCCTCAACCTCTGGGTCTTTTAAAGGCAGGGTGCCACTTCTAGAGGCAGGGAGAGAGATAGCATTCACCCCAGGGCTGAGTCCATGGCTAAAATGGGAAGTTTTGAACAAAAATTGGGCGCCAGTCAATTTTGATCTTTTCAAAGCTTTAATGTAGAACTTAGAAGGTAGTAGGAGAGAGGGTTAGGGGGTCTCAGATACCAGTAGCAGATCACTTAGACTCCTTGGATCCAGAAAAAGTACAGCTTCACAGTACCAGAACCTTCAAGCCAACCCAGCAACACTGTAAGCACGTTTTAGATGTAGGTGCATCCTTCAAACAAGTCACCAGTAGGGTTGCCACCTCATCAATTTAAATCAGAACACATATTAACTACACGGGTTCTGAGGCTAATATAATGCACATAAGTCACTGAGTTTAATTACCACCATAATCAGCCACAGAACTTGTATAATTAATGTGTGTCCTGGTTTAAAGGGATGAAGTGGCAATCCTAGTCACCAGGCCCCCCTGAGAGACCAGCTTTCATCCTGGCTCTTTCCAGCAAGGGTCCTCCCCTGGGTCTTCTCTATTTGGCTCGGCTTCTTCCACAGACAGCTATACTACTGTTAGTATTCCTCCATGCTGAAAACCTCTTTCCATAAATTGCATTAGGGAAAGCTTTATGCTGTTTAAAACCATGTTTACGACTCCATCTGAGAGACTCTTACATTTCAATAGGTCCCTTTGAAGTCACACAGAGAGAGCCAGAATCTCTATACCTGGATGCCAAACTTCACCTCGATAAATTAGGTCCGGTTTTGATGGCAACCCTTCATGGCTCCTCTATGCTCAGTTTGCAGAGGGCTGAAAAACCAGGCTCCCTTTAGCCAAAATGGCGCAAACTTTGGCCTCTTTATTCCTCACCATCTGAAAACCTTTGGAATGAGCCAAAAAGGGGGAAAGGCGTACAAGAGTTTTTCTGTACGTAGGTGACCTAGTGCCTACACTTCTAGGCTGTTCTTGTCTCTCTGCAGGGAGAAGAGGAGATTCAATTTCTTCTCTGGAGGCGAAGAGGTTCACCTCCGGTATCCCTCACCTTTCCGAAATCTGGGGGAAGATTTCTTGATTTAGATATTATTCTGTCCATAGGCGTGCGCACAGGGTATGCCTGGGCACATGCTAATAACCCCGTGTGCTGCAGATTCCCCCTGTTTAGACCCCTGATATGCAAACATAAATACTGTGAACAATAATAAAAACTACTGACACTGTCCTAATGACACGAAATTCTGCCCTACTGGCACTGTCCACTGCTCTACTGACATGGGCAGTATATATACATATGCATATGTGTTTGAGATTTGGGTTGCACACTAGGGATAGACCGATATGTTTTTTTCAGGGCCGATACCAATATTTGCTTCACAACGTATCGGTATTGGACAATATTTTGTACATTTAAAGTTTTGAAAAATAAAGACAATGTTTGACACAAATCTGGTACTATACATGTTAATTTTTGTTTAATGCTTAATGGCTGGCTTGCTGGCACCCTGTGGTGGGTGGCTAGCTCCCTGTGGTGGGTGGCTGGCTTGCTGGCACCCTGTGGTGGATGGCTGGCTGGCACCCTTTGGTGGGTGGCTGGCTGTCACCCTGTGGTGGGTGGCTGGCACCCTGTGGTGGATGGCTGGCAGTCTGGCACATTGTGGTTGGTGGCTGGCTGGCACCCTGTGGTAGGTGGTGGCTGGCACCCTGTGGTAGGTGGTGGCTGGCACAGGGGCTGTGGGAAACTGGCTGGTACAGGGCCGGTAGGTGGCTGGCTGTCTGGTACCTTGTGGTGGGTGGCTGGCACAGGGGATGTGGTTGGCTGGTACAGGGCCTGTGGGTGGGTGGCTGGTACAGAGCCTGTGGGTGGCTGGCTCGCTGGTACAGTGTCTGTGGCTGACTGGCTGGTACAGGGACTGTGGATGTGGGTGGCTGGCCGGCACCAGGCTGCTGTGGGTGGGTGTATGGCTGTGATACACTCCCCGAGACTAGACTAGTCCCGACTCCAGACAAGGCTGTCCAAGGAGAGGAAGGCGGCCTAAAAAGGCAGAATGACGTCACAAAAATATTGGCCAGTTCCGGGGTTGATACTGATATATCGAGGAAAGTGCATATCGGCCACCAATATATATATGGCCTTGCCGATATTCATTCTATCCCTAGTGCACACCCTAATGCAATAGGCCAGGGATGGCAAACCTTGGCACCCCAGATGTTTTGGAACTATATTTCCCATGATGCTCAACTACACTGTAGAGTGCATGAGCATCATGGGAAAAGTAGTTCCAAAACATCTGGGTTGCCAAGGTTTGCCATCACTGCAATAGGCTGTGCACATCTATTATTCTGTCTGTCTTAATTGCTTCCAACTCAGGCAATCGGCCAGCAGATTTAGGTTTTCTTTCAGCTGGATTGCTGTAACAGAGAGTAGTTACCTTTCCCCACAGATGATGATTCTTCTGCCACCTGCATTAGGTGATGTGACTTTGTTCTGCCCTGTTTGTTGATGTATGATACTGCTGTCATGTTTTCTGTCAAGATCTGAATGTGCTTTCCATGGATTAAAGGCTTGAATCCCAATAAAGCTTCTCCCACTGCTTTTATCCTTAAGATGAAAGAGGTCAAATCCCAATATGGGGTCCTGCATACCAAGGACTAGATGTTTGCCCAAATGTGCACCCCAGCCCCAAGCACTGGCAGCTGCAGTTACTTTAAGCCTTAAGGGTTCCACTTGTGTCCAGAGATGCCCCTCCTGCAGATTTTGAGGCTTCACCCACCACTTGGATGGCTTCCTTTACATTGTCTGGAACCCTTTTAATTTTCCCGTCCACTGTCCCACTGGGACGACATAGTTTTGTACTGGTCTCATATGTAGTTGTGCCCATTGTACTCCTGAAATGCCCAAAGTCATCCATCCCATTTGTGTAATGGCTTCTCTGTTTGAACATTTTAAAGATACCAGAAACTCTGAAGATGCTTCTTGCAGTTTCTGGATTTTTTTCTCGTGAGAAAGATCCTTGCACCCAGAGTACATTGTATATATTTCTAGATTGTAAGCTCTAACGAGCAAGGCCCTCTGATTCCTCCTGTATTGAATTGTACTGTAACTGTATTGTCTTCCCCCACATTGTAAAGCGCTGCGCAAACTGTTGGCGCTATATAAATCCTGTATAATAATAATATAACCAGAGAACGAACGTCACTCTCCTTGCCCGGGTGAGCTGCGATTTCACCGTGTTGAATATTCATCCTAGGACTTGTAGATATAACTTTGTGATACCCTGGTTATATTTCAATTCCGTTTCTGAGATTGCGAAGAGCAATAGGGAATTATCCCTATTCCCTTCGCTCATTTTTATTGCAGTGCCTCTTCCAACATCTTCATCAATATGTGAAGAGCTGAAGACAGGCCAAAAAGGCCCTTTTTGCAAACCTGAGGAACTTCTTCAAATATTTCCTCATCTGGATGTGAAGGTATGTATCCTTCGGGTCTATGCCCCTGTCCAGTAGGGCTATGTCGTGGCCTACTTAGCATGGAGCTAGTAGTTGGGTCGCACTCGGACTAGGAAGACCACAAGGTGCTAGAATAGCCAGTTCTTACAGGAACAGTTAATTGTAGTTCACACAGGAACAAAAATAACAAAGAAAAGGTAAAAAATTCAATTTAAATAGGAAAAAATGCCAGGACTGCAGATCCCAGGAAAGAGCCAGGTCCTTACCCCTGACTAGGCAGAAAATAAAACTGAAGTCTTACAGCAGGAAGTGATAGTATACCCTCTGGGACTGCCCTAGGGGTGTAACCAAAAAGGTTTCCACCTAGTCCTACAGAGTGAGAGCATAAGCCCAATGGTCTGAAGACTTGAAGCTGTGTCTGTCAGTGAATGAAAGAGAAATACATTTTAAGACTCCTTGATAGCTTTATCCTGCTTTTAGATGTTCCTGCTTTAAAGCAGGTTTACATTGTCTAACCAGATCCTGGATGAGTAAAACTCTATTTTCTCTGAACCAAGCTAAACTGACTGCACCTAAATGCAGGTAAAAGCACAGTGTGAATGGCATCATTTGTAAATCATTACATGCATTTAGAAATGTCCTCTAAATCAATGGAAACAGGTTTGACAGTGTCAGTGTGTTCAGACTCTAGAGTGCCATTGCAATTTTATTTTCAAAGATTAATGTTTTAATGTATGTACTTTCTTGTGGTGCCTTGACTTGCATTTTAAAGGGAAACAAACCATAAAAGACTGTGCTATAAAGTATGTATGTTACAAGGTGTAGATAGGTGAAAGTAGAAAATGGTAGGCAGGTACAGTTACCAAAAGCTGCTCTTTATAAGAGTTGAATGAATACACTTGTAGTGATGATGTATGGCCACAAGAGAGCAGCATTGGCAATAAAACATACCCACTTTGTTTTTGTGAAATTTCCTTCCCAGCAGGAAGTAAATGTGTGCCAAGCGGAAAAAAAAAAAAAAAAAAAAAAAAATATATATATATATATATATATATATATATATATATATATATATATATTCTAGTCTTCTGCATGCTAGTCAGCAGTATAAACCCATTTAAAACATTTTTTTGGGTTGATCTGGGCAGGAATCGACTATACTAAGTAAAAAGGGAGCATAGAGCTCCACCAGGGGAAATCTATCATATTTCTGAGCATAAAGCTGAAGTAAAGTCCTCTATATATATATATATATATATATATATATATATATATATAAGCTGTGTATATATATATTTTTGGGCCCCCCGAGGTGGGTTATGCCATAATGTACTAGTATGAACAGCATATTAGTACATTATGGCAGACTTACCTGTTGTTATAAGGTGTCCTCCAGCGCAGGGCTGGGACCGATCTGGCGGGCCCTCGGCGCCTCCATCCTCGACCAGTCTCCCTTCCGGGTCCCGTGCCTTCGGCCACTTGATAGGCCAGGCCGTCATGACGCCACTCCCCGCTGCAAGGTTCGGGGCAGTAAATCTTCGCTGAGCTGCAAATGTGCGGCTCAGTGAACATGACAGCTGACAGGCAGAAGGATGAATCGATGGCATAAGAGACCAATAGGGTCTTTGATTACACATCAACTTTACTTCCATTTTTAAGGGGAACTTTAGTCAGAAAATTAAGTCCTGCTAGATCACTTCAGGCTGTGGCCCATTTTGCAGGTATAGCTATGTAAAACATTAACCACTTTACCACCGGAGGATTTTGCTGTCTTACGTCCAGGCCACTTTTTGCGATTCGGCACTGTGCGACTTTAACTGACAATTGCGCGGTCATGCAACGCCGTACCCAAACGAAATTTACGTCCTTTTTTTCCCACAAACAGAGCTTTCTGTTGGTGGTATTTGATCACCTCTGCACTTTTCATTTTTTGCGATATTAATAAAAAAATGCGACAATTTTGAAAAAATAACAATATTTTTCTACATTGCCAGTTAAAAAATATCCAATTTTTGTCATATATTTAGGCCAAAATGTATTTAGCTACATGTCTTTGACAAAAAAATTCTCAATGGGCGTATTTTTAACCGCTTTAAGACCGGAAGATTTTACCCCCTTCCTGACCAGGCCATATTTTGCGATTCAGCACTGCGTTACATTAAAGGACAATTGCGCGGTCGTGCAATGATGTACCCAAATTAAATGTATGTCCTTTTTTTCCCCACAAATAGAGCTTTCTTTTGGTGGTATTTGATCACCTGTGCGATTTTTACTTTTTGCGATATATACAAAAAAAGAGCGACAATTTTGAAAAAATAACATTTTTCACATTTTTTTATATGAAATTCTCCCCCCAAAAAAATGTAAAAATCTAATTTTTTTAACTTTTTTTGCCAATTTGTTTTCTGCTACATATTTTTGGTAAATAAAAATTGCAATAAGCATATTTTGATTGGTTTGCGCAAAAGTTATCGCAGCTACTAACTACGGGAAATTTATGTAATTTTTATTGTTTTTTTTTTTTTAAACTAGTAATGGCGGCGATCTGTGATTTTTTTTTTGCGGGATTGCGGCGGACAGATCGGACCCTTGACTGACATTTTTGGGGGTACCAGTGACATTACTACAGTAATCAGTGCTATAAATATGCACTGATACTGTAAAAATGAGACTGGCAGGGAAGGGGTTAATTTTTATTAGTGATCAAGGGGTTAATGTATGCCTGGTGCTTACTGACGTGTGTGGAGGGAGGGGACTATGTGACACAGGGACAGATCGCAGGTTCAGCTATGCTGAATCCTGCAATCTTACCCTGCCTGTCACTTAGGAGATCTGCCCGCTTTGTTTAAACAAGCGGGCGGATCTCCACACTCGATCCCCGACGATCGGGGAAGAGCAGCGGTGATCACCGCCGCTTCCCCCCTGGCCCAACTCCCGCTGTAACTGAACACAGCTGGAGCGAGCCTCTGGCGGCACACGCCGCCCACAAGGGGAGGAGTCCAGCAACGTAGGTCTACGTAGCTGGGCGATAACGAGCCACATTGCCGCAGTAGCAGCAATGTGAGCGGTCGTAAAGTGGTTAAACATAGGTGTCTATACTGTTTAAAATCCAGTAATACACTGTCTCACCCTGCTCTGTACATGCTCAGTTGCTCCCCTTTTTTTTAAGGCATTTTTAGGCACTGCTGAGATTATAGAAGCCGATCTGCTGATAGCCTTAAAGCAGAATTAAACTCTCCTAGTCTTTACAGCCAAGGAAGCTGCTTCTGTTTAACCGCTTGCCGCCCGCCCGCCGTCATATGACGGCGGAGCGGTGCGACCATTATCCTGGGCCGCCGTCATATGACGGCGGCACTTTAAGCAGGGCAGGCGCGCGATCGCGTGCGCGCCGCCCTGCACTGCCGGTGTCGGGGTGTCCCCGGGACACCCCCCGTCACCGGCAGGGGGGAAACAGCCAATGGGCGTGGCTGTTTCCCACGTGATCGGCTGTGTTCCAATGACACAGCCGATCACAATGAAGGCGCCCATCAGATGACCGCTCATGCGCGATCGGGAGCGCGCAGCGCGGTCATGTCGGTGGCACTGTGTTCCGTAGGAACACAGCTGTCACCGGCGGTAGTAAACAGTCACTTGACAGTGACTGTTTACTATGTGATCGGCTGTGAATCCATTCACAGCCGATCACAAAATGTAAACAAAGAGCAGTAACTCACTGTTACTAGCTCTTCTCTCCTCATACAGTTTCCAGTATGAGGGGAGAAGAGCTAGAAATAGTGAGTTACTGCTCTGTGTACCTGCAAAAAGTAAAATCACACTAATAAATGTCCCCACACAGTCCTCAGCCCCCCCCAATGTCACCTGTCACCCAACAGTCACCTCATCAGTGCCCAGAAATTGACACCCATAACGTTCACATGTGAGCGCAGCGATCGCGGGCAGAATCACTGCGATTCTGCCCGCGATCCGGAAATCATTGCAAATCGCGGGACGCCTGTGCGTTGCCCCTGATTTGCAATAGCACCCCAAACGCTGTGCGATGTTGCCGCCATTTCCGCCTGCCGAATCGCGGTAACATTGCGCAAACATCGCATGACGCCCAAAAAAGGTACAAGAGTTTTTATTTGGAGCGTCATGCGTTGTTTGCGCGATGTTACCGCGATTCGGCAGGCGGAAATCGCAGCAACATCGCACAGCATTTGGGGTGCTATTGCAAATCACGGGCAACACACAGGCGCCCCGCAATTTGCAATGATTTCTGGATCACGGGCAGAATCGCAGTGATTCTGCCCGCGATCGCTACGCTCACATGTGAACATAGCCTAAAGTTCACCGGTCACCAGAGACTGCCATCAGTACCGCCGTGCACCATCGCCGTCACCTGTCACCCATCAGTGACCATCGCCCGTCACCTGTCACCCCATCAATCACCGTCACCTGTCACCCCATCAGTCATCGTCACCTGTCACCCCATCAGTCATCGTCACTTGTCACCCCATCAATCATCGTCATATGTCACCCCGTCAGTGACTGTCATCTGTCACCCCATCAATCACCGTCACCTGTCACCCCATCAATCATCGTCACCTGTCACCTCATCAATCATCATCACCTGTCACCTCATCGTCACCTGTCACCCCATCAGTCATCGTCACCTGTCACCCCATCAGTCATCGTCACCTGTCACCCCGTCAGTCATCGTCACCTGTTTGCCATATACATGCAATCACTTACTGACCGCCTAACGACTATATGCGTCGGCCATTAAAAGCTAAATACTGGGGTTATGGCAGCAGATAGCCCCCATAACCCCGGTATTTTTTGAAACGGCGGGCGGTCGGCTTTCAGATAAGGGTGGTCCCAGTGGCGGATTCGCCGCGGAATTACCCTTACGGTGCAGGGGAAGAGGTGCCCCCCCCCCTCCTGCCGCGTCCCAGACGTTTTCCCAGCTTACCGGACCCGCCGGCAGCGGGGAAAACTATCCGGTCCCGGATCCTCAGAGACAGGAAGTCGAGTGAGGGCAAGATGGCCCTCACTCAACTCTATGGTCTTGGAGGACCGGAGCTACGTCAAAAGACGTTGCCTAGCAACCGGATTAAAGGGCCGCTTTTTTTTTTTGCTTTTTTTTTTTTCCTCTTTCAACAATTTTTTTTTTTTTTTCCTTTTTTAGTGTAGTTGTGAGGTGTGAGGTCTTTTTGACCCCAGATCTCACAATAAAGAGGACCTGTCATGCCTATTTCTATTACAAGGGATGTTTACATTCCTTGTAATAGGAATAAAAATGATCAAAACATTTTTTTTTTTAAACTGTGTAAAAATAAAAAAATAATAAATAAAATAAATAGGAAAAAAAAAAAAAAAAAAAAATTAAAGCGCCCTGTCCCCGTTAGCTCGCGCGCAGAAGCAAATGCATACGCAAGTCCCGCCCACATATGTAAACGGTGTTCAAACCATACATGTGAGGTATCGCCGCGATCGTTAGAGCGAGTGCAATAATTTGAGCCCTAGACCTCCTCTGTAACTCTAAGCTAGTAACCTGCAGAAATTTTTAAAATGTTGCCTATGGGGATTTTTAAGTACCAATGTTTGGCGCCATTCTGTGAGCATGCGCAATTTTGAAGCATGACATGTTGGGTATCTAATTACTCAGCGTAACATTATCTTTCACATTATGGAAAAAAATTGGGCTAAATTTACTGTTTTCTTATTTTTTAGTTAAAAAAAGTGAATTTTTTCCAAAAAAATCGCATTTGGAAGACTGCTGCGCAAATATGGTGTGATAAAAAATATTGCAACGATCTCCATTTTATTCTCTAGGGTCTCTGCTAAAAAAAAATATATAATGTTTGGGGGTTCAAAGTAGTTTTCTAGCAAAAAAAATGATTTTAGCTTGTAAACACCAAGTGTCAAAAATAGGCCCAGTCTTAAAGTGGATAAATGGACAACTTTGTGTAAAGCGCTACTTGGATGTTAGGCCTATGTATGTGGCCAGGCTGTGAAAAAGTGTTACACATGTGGTATCGCCATACTCAGGAGGAATAGCAGAATGTATTTTGGGGTGCAAGTTTTGCTATGTACATGCGATGTGTTAGAAATATTGCATAAATGGACAGCTTTGTGTAAAAAAAATGTGTTTTCATTTTCTTTCCACATTTTCCAAAAACTTGTGGAAAAAAATGACATATTCAAAAGACTCATTATGCCTCAAAAATTATACGTTGGGCTGTTTGCTTTCCAAAATGGGGTCATTTTATGGGGGTTTCCATTGTCCTGGTGCTCCAGGGCCTTCAAAAGTGCGATAGGTTGTTAGGAAATGATATGTGTAATTTGTGCTCCTAGAATGCCGGACGCTGCTACTCGGATGTTAGGCCTCTGTATGTGGCCAGGCTGTGAAAAAGTCTCACACATGTGGTATCGCCATACTCAGGAGGAGTAGTAGAATGTGTTTTGGGGTGTAGTTGCAAGTATACATGTGCTGTGTGAGAGAAATAACCTGTTAATACGGCAATTTGTAAAAAATAAAAAATAAAAAAAAATAAATCTTCATTTTGCAAAGCATTGTGGGAAAAAATTACAACTTCAAAAAACTCATCATGCCCCTTATTAAATACCTTGGAATGTCTACTTTCCAAAAAGGGATCATTTGGGGGGTATTTGTACTTTCTTGACCTTTTAGTGTCTCAAGAAATGAGATAGGCCTTCAGTACATCAGGTGTGATCAAGTGTGATCAATTTTCAATGAATAGCACCATAACTTGTGGACTCTATAACTTTCACAAAGACCAAATAATATACACTTATTTGGTTTTTTTTTACCAAAGATAAGTAGCAGTATAAATTTTGGCCAAAATTTGTGAAGAAAAATGACTAATTTGCAAAATTTTATGACAGAAACAAAGAAAAATGCGTTTTTTTCACGATATTTTCAGTCTTTTTTTATTTATAGCACAAAAAATAAAAAACCCAGTATTGATCAAATACCATCAAAAGAAAGCTCTATTTGTGTGAAAAAAAGGACACAATTTTTGTATGGGTACAGTGTTGCATGACTGAGTAATTCTCAGTCAAAGTGTGAGAGCGCTGAAAGCTGAAAATCGGTCTGGGCAGGAAGGGGGTGAAAGTGCACTGTAGGCAAGTGGTTAAACTACAACTGCCATGGTGCTGTACACGTCATCAGTTATGATACCAGCCATTTGATGGGTTTGACAGTTTGGTTAAAGACACAAGCAAATGTGACAGTTAGCAATCTCAGCATGGAATGTTTTTTTGAAACTGTTAAATCAATGGGTTTAGTTCCACTTTATGATTTATTGCTGTTCAGGGGCTCTGGGCTTCAGCAAAGTGGCAGCCTCCAGCAAGAAGCAAGTTGTTATGGGTAAAGGTCCGCTTTGATATAAAATGAAGTATTGGCAAGTATCACAGTGTTTTATGTGATCATAGGAGGGAACCAACAGTGAACCACAGACCTGACATAATGCTCTCACTGCAACTGACAAGTATCCCCTGTCTGGGAGAATAAAGTAATCAGGTTCAAAACTCAGAATACTTAAGTCCGGCAGGTGCACACAGTCTACATTAAAGTGGAAAGCCCTGAACTGACAATATGATTAAGGATGGAGTAGTTGGGGTGCTTCACAAACTGTCCTTGATTTAGGAAATAAACACAACCAGTCCCATATCTCATTTCCTTTGGACCAGCATCTTGTGTGCTGAATGTGACAAGGATACCACACATACTCTAGGCAAGGATTTACATCAGGCAAGATGCCTTTCCTCAGTCATACTCAGGATGGTAGTCACACAGCTAGCACAGCCAACCAGTATTGGCATGAAATCACACATTAATGCCCTCTTACTTTGGTAGTCAGTAAAAAAAAAAAGTACCTACTTACATTTTAGCCCAATGTGGTGCTCCCTTACAATGGTGGTTAGAGGGAGAAGTGCCCCCTATGTTATGAGTTGGCAGACCCCTTAACACTGGTGGTCCATAGAAAGAAGGATCTGTAACATTGGTGATCGGTTGGAAGCATGCCCCATTAAACTGGTGGTCCTTGAGAATATATTATTATTATATTATTATATTATATATTACACAGCTAGCAAGACCATTTATGTGGGTGGTTATCTACCTTAGAAATCAAGGGTGCACTGGTACCACACTCTTGTTTGGCAAGTGACATCAGTGCCTAACTATGCATCAGACTGGAGATCAATCTGTGATTGCGCTCAAGAAAACCTTAGGAGCCCTGGTTGAGAAAGGCTGGCCTAGTAAGTAATGCACTTAATTTTTCTCAAATACTGTCACTTAAAATGAGTAGCTGTCACTAGGGTGCGCCAGAGGACTATTTCCTGTTTTTGCTATTAAAAGACCAATTGTCTGCCAATTCCTTTGCTGAAATTAATATTTTTAACTTGTCCTGCAGTCAGTGATTCATTCTGCATAAGCAAACAGTGCTCAATGACAAGTGCGCTTTCATTTTTGCCTTTTAAGTCATATTCTCATACAAGCAAATGTGTATAAATATAGACCAATCAGCCATAACTTTATGACCACTGACAAGTTAGGTGACTAACACTATCTTGTTACAATGGCATCTGAAAGTCAGTGGGATATATTAGGCAGCATGTTCTTGAAGTAAATGTGTTGAAAACTGAAAAAATGGGCCTAACAATTTATTTAAGGTACCCAAGCCGACCCTTGTCCTCAGCCAAAAGAGCCTACAGCAGGTATGTGAGCATCAGAACTTGATCACAGAACAATGGAAGAAATAGACCTAGTTTAATGAATCATGTTTTCTTTTATGGCATATGGATAGCCGCATGTGTGTGCCACTTACCTGGGGGAAGAGATGGCACCAGGGAGCAGTATGGGACAAAGGCAAGTCAGCAGAGGCAGTGTGATACTTCGGCTAATGTTATACTGTGACTTGCCATTCATGTGGATATTACCGAACACGTGTCACCTACCTAAACATTTTTGCTGACCATGTACAACCGCTGCATGGAAATACTATTCCCTCATAGCAGTAGCCTTTTTCAGCAGGATAATGTATCTACCAGACTGCAAAAATGGTACAATGACTCAAGTGAGGAATGTTGAATTGGCCTCCAGATTTCAATCTAAGCCTGGACATACATTACACAATTTTTTTCTACAACTTTCCTTTAGGCTGCATTCACACTTGAGCGTAGCGTTTTACCGCGATTTTCAGGCGTTTTTGGAGGCAGGCATTGACATCTATCAAAATCGCTGGTAATCAGCCCAAAAAGAAGCTCATGTACTTTTTTCACCTACAGGAGTTTTGCAAAACGCTCAGATGTGGACAGGGGCCATTTAAATGAATGGGGTTTTACTTGTTGGGCGTTTTGGAACGTTTTTGGAGCTGAAAAACACTCAAAAACGCCCAGGTGTGAATGGAGCCTTAGGCCCCATGCACACGGGGCGTTAGAAAAAACGTACGTCAAAGTTAGTTCGGACGCCGGAAAAAGCAGCTGTAAAAACGTGCTTTCAGTAGCTTTTTCCATTGGCGTTATTGCACGTTTTGCCACGTTGCTTTTAGCAGCGTTTTTTTTTCTTCCATTCAAAATCAATGGTTCCCTATGGGAGCCTATTGATTTGAATGGAGGTCGCACCGCAACACCGCAAGTCGGATCCAACTTGCGGGGCGACTTGCGCTGTGAGAATCTTGAGGGGGAACTCCACGCCAAAATGGGGAAAAAACGGCGTGGGGGTCCCCCCCAGGGTTCCAAACCAGGCCCTTCGGGTCTGTTATGGAATTTGAGGGTAGCCCCATGCCGAAAAAACGGCATGGGGTCCCCCCCAAAATCCATACCAAACCCTTATCCGAGCATGCAGCCCGGCAGGCCAGGAAAGGGGAGGGGACGAGCGAGCGGCCCCACCCCCCCTGGACCACACCAGGCCACATGCCCTCAACATGGGGGGGTGTTGGTGCTTTGGGGCAGGGGGAGCTCTGCACCCCCCACCTCAAAGCACCTTGCCCCCATGTTGATGAGGACAAGGGCCTCATCCCCACAACCCTGGCCGGTGGTTGTGGGGGTCTGCGGGCAGGGGGCTCATCGGAATCTGGAAGCCCCCTTTAACAAGGGGGCACCCCAGATCCCGGACCCCCTCCCTATGTGAATGGGTATGGGGTACACTGTACCCCTACTCATTCACCACATAAAAGGCAGTGTATGGAAATAACGACAAGAGACGTTTTGGAAAGTTTATTAAAAATCTTCATCCGACTCTTCTTGTCTTCTCCTCTCCGGGGTCTTCTGCTCTTTTGCTGTCCGCCCTTCTTGTCTTCTCCTCTCCGGCGTCTTCTCCGGGGTCTTCTGCTGTCCGCCCTTCTTGTCTTCTCCTCTCCGGGGTCTTCTGCTCTTTTGCTGTCCCCCTCTTCTTGTGTTCTTGTCTCCGGGGTCTTCTGCTGTCCCCTCTTCTTTTCTTCTCCTCTCCGGTCTTCTGCTCTTTTGCTGTCGGCTGTCTTCTTCCTCCGGTCCTCCTCCGACGACGTCTCCGCTGATTATGCCTATCTCCGGTCTCTTCAGCTTATTATATAGCCATTGGGGGCGTGGCCCCGATGACGTCATCTGGAGACCCCGCCCCCTCATGTCACAGATGACGTCATATGTGACATGAGGGGGCGGGGTCTCCAGATGACGTCATCGGGGCCACGCCCCTAATGGCTATATAATAAGCTGAAGAGACCGGAGATAGGCATAATCAGCGGAGACGTCGTCGGAGGAGGACCGGAGGAAGAAGACAGCCGACAGCAAAAGAGCAGAAGACCGGAGAGGAGAAGAAAAGAAGAGAGGACAGCAGAAGAGGGGACAGCAGAAGACCCCGGAGACAAGAACACAAGAAGAGGGGGACAGCAAAAGAGCAGAAGACCCCGGAGAGGAGAAGACAAGAAGGGCAGACAGCAAAAGAGCAGAAGACCCCGGAGAAGACGCCGGAGAGGAGAAGACAAGAAGGGCGGACAGCAAAAGAGCAGAAGACCCCGGAGAAGACCCCGGAGAGGAGAAGACAAGAAGAGTCGGATGAAGATTTTTAATAAACTTTCCAAAACGTCTCTTGTCGTTATTTCCATACACTGCCTTTTATGTGGTGAATGAGTAGGGGTACAGTGTACCCCATACCCATTCACATAGGGAGGGGGTCCGGGATCTGGGGTGCCCCCTTGTTAAAGGGGGCTTCCAGATTCCGATGAGCCCCCTGCCCGCAGACCCCCACAACCACCGGCCAGGGTTGTGGGGATGAGGCCCTTGTCCTCATCAACATGGGGGCAAGGTGCTTTGAGGTGGGGGGTGCAGAGCTCCCCCTGCCCCAAAGCACCAACACCCCCCCATGTTGAGGGCATGTGGCCTGGTGTGGTCCAGGGGGGGTGGGGCCGCTCGCTCGTCCCCTCCCCTTTCCTGGCCTGCCGGGCTGCATGCTCGGTTAACCACTTAACGACCGGCGCACGACGATCTACGTCGGCGCTCAGCCCCGGCCAGGCAAACTGACGTAGGCCTACGTCAGCACTTTTTGCCGGCCCTGTGCGCGCTCCCGCGCCCCGCCGCCGATGACTCGATTGGGTTCAGAACCGATCAGTCATCAGGTCCAGGCCAATCATTTTTGGTCTGGACCTGTTGATCGGTCCTGCCCAATCAGATCTCCCTCTAAGCCTGTGAAATGTAAACACAGGCTTAGAGGAGATGTGCCCTCCCCTCCCAACGGTCTTTTCGGATCCAGCGTGAGAGGAGAGCACATCTTACTGTGAGTAATTGCACCAAGCACATCACACACAGCTAGATAGGCACATTTCACCCCCGATCGCCCCCCCAATTAACCCCTACAGCACCTGACACAACACACACTATATACAGCATATAGCATATACCTATATACCTGTATAAGTGTGATTTGTGAACAGGTGTAGCCCTTGCGACCCCCCCTTTTCCACTCAAATTACCCCCCACCCCCCCCTAATAAAGATTTAACCCACTGATCCCCCCTGAACCCCCCCTGATCACCGCCGTTAACCCCTACACCCTCTGTCACATCAGCACTAATACAAACGCAATATACGGTGTTATTGTATTTTTGTATTAGTGTCATTGTGATCAGAATTAGCGCAGGCGACTAAGTTTCTGTCCCAAGAAGGTTTAGGGTCCCCGCCACCCGCCCAATAAAGATTTAAGCCCCTGACCCCCCCCTGATCACCCCTACACCCCCTGCCATAACACACACCGTATACAGTATATAGCATTTTGCTATATACCCGTATAAGTGTGATTTGTGGTCAGGTCTAGCGCTTGCGACCCCCCTTTTTCCACTTGAATTACCCGCCACCCCCCCCTAATAAAGATTTGAGCCCCTGATCCCCCCTGATCCCCTCCTGATCACCGCTAGTTAACCCCTACACCCTCTGTCACATCAGCACTAATACAAACGTAATATACTGTGTTTTTGTATTTTTGTATTAGTGTGATTGTGATCAGAATTAGCGCAGGCGACTAAGTTTGTGTCCCAAGCAGGTTTAGGGTCCCCCCCACCCGCCCAATAAAGATTTAATCCCCTGATCCCCCCCTGATCACCCCTACACCCCCTGCCACAACGCACACTGTATACAGTATATAGCATTTTCTATATACCTGTATAAGTGTGACTTGTGACCAGGTTTAGCGCTTGCCACCGTTCCTTTTATCCTTAGGATACCCGCCAGCCCCTTCCAATAAAGATTTAAACCCCTGATCCCCCCCTGATCACATCCCGTTAACCCCTACACCCTCTGTCACATTAGCACTAATACACACATAATATACTGTTTTTACTGTATTTTGTATTGGTGTCATTGTGACTTGAGGTTGTGCTAGCTAGCTAGTTTCTTTCCCAAAGGAGGTTTAGGGTCCCCGCCACCCCCCCCAGATCCCCAGCGCATAGTTTAGAAGTAACCCCTTGATTGCCACACACGCACGCACGCACACACGCACGCACCTACACTTCCATTTCTAGTATAGTGTTTGAACAGATCAATATCTGATCTGATCAGAGCTATACTAGCGCCCCCATAGTTTAGGGTTCCCAAAACGCAGTGTTTGCACGATCAGCACTGATTCCTGCCAGCACCTGCGTTTAACCCTTTCACCCAGGTAAGTGTAGTAATCAACAGATTACTGTCACTTACAAAAAAACACAAGACACAAAACCGCTGTGTTAGCAGAGTCAGGCCTGATCCCTGCTAGCATTAGCAGTTTTTTTGGTAGCGCTTGAAATAGTCTTCGACAACCAGGTGCTTTTATTACCTGTGAGTCGCATCACTGTACGGGTAAATTTAGTTACCAAAATGTCTAAACGTTCGTACAGTGATGAAGCTATTTACAGTATGATGACCATGTCAGGTGAGAGCGATGGGGAAGCCTCACCGGCAGAATCAGGGTCAGTATACGAACCAAATGACAGCAGCGGCTCCCTGACAGATAGCTCCGACGACAGATGGGTCCCTGTTAGACCCAGGCGTACCCGACCCCATTCTGGTGTTGTTGAGATGCAGGAATCGCAGGGTGCTCGTATGGAGCAGAGTGTGGGTACTAGTGCCGCTCATCCTTCTGGCGACCTGGCAAGCGCCAGCGGCCTAGTACACCCTGGACCTAGTACAACCAGCACTGCAGTAAGACCTGGTGACGTGGCGAGTCCCCTAAGTGCAGTTGAAGCTGGTGCGGTGGCTAGCACAAGTAGTGGCCCGCAGCCACCGCGTATTCGAAGACAGGCCCGTAGAGCCCATAGTGCCCTCCCTGATGCGCTGGCATTTCCTAATTGGCAACCCACTGATACTACAGCGCCAGTACTTCCCCCATTCACCGCCCAACCTGGAATCCACGTGGAGACAGCTGGTTTTACGCCCCTGAACTTTTATGAGCTGTTCTTCACGGAAGATCTTTTCAGATCTATTGTGGATCAATCAAATTTATATGCTCAACAATTTATCGCCGCCAACCCAAATTCGCCCCTTGCCAGACAATTCGGCTGGAAACCTTTAACGGTTTCCGAATTTAAGATCTTTCTGGGCCTTTCCCTCCACATGGGCATAACTAAACAGAGTGAATTGCGGCTATATTGGTCCACTAGCCCACTTCACCATATGCGCATGTACTCTGCCTCCATGTCCAGGGCGAGATATGAGCAAATTCTGCGATTTATGCATTTCAGCGACAATGAAATCTGTCGTCCTCGGGGAGACCCTGCATACGATCGGCTCCACAAAATTCGGCCCCTCATAGACCACTTCAATCAGCGGTTTGCAGCCTTGTTTACCCCCGAACAAGTTGTCTGCGTTGACGAGTCCCTGATTAAATTTACTGGCCGCCTTGCTATGAAACAGTACCTCCCCAGCAAGCGTGCCAGATACGGGGTCAAACTGTATAAATTGTGTGACAGGGCCACAGGCTATACAGTTAGTTTCCGGGTCTATGAGGGAAAAGATAGCTGTGTGGAGCCCCCCAACTGCCCAGACTACATAGGGAGCAGCGGTAAGATCGTTTGGGACTTGGTGTCACCCTTATCCGGAAAGGGGTACCATTTGTACGTGGACAACTTTTATACAAGCGTGCCACTATTTAGTCACCTGCTCGAATTACAAATTGGCGCATGTGGCACCGTGCGACATAATCGCCGGGGCTTCCCCCAACGGCTTGTAGATTCCCGTCTTAGTCGGGGGGCGAGAGCCTGCTTGAAAACGGACAAATTGCTTGCGGTGAAGTGGAAGGATACACGGGATGTTTATGTTCTGTCCTCCCTTCACGCAGACACGACAATCCAAATCACTACGGCAACTGGCGTTGTGGAGAAACCCCTCTGTGTCCACGAATATAACCTTAACATGGGAGGGGTGGACCTTAACGACCAGATTTTGGCGCCGTATTTAGTTGCCCGTAAAGCCAGACGCTGGTACAAAAAAGTGTCTGTTTATTTATTCCAATTGGCGATGCTGAACGCCTTTGTCCTATACAAGGCGTCAGGACGAACTGGATCTTTCCGGGAATTCCAGGAAGAGATCATCCTTGCCTACCTGTACCCAGGAGGCATGCCTGCCCAACTTCCCCTTCCAGATGCAGTGAGCCGGCTGCATGAGAGGCATTTTCCTTATGCCCTCCCGAGTACCCCTACCCAAAGATGGCCCCAAAGAAGATGTCGTGTCTGTAGCAGGCGCGGATTTAGGCGTGACACCCGTTATTATTGTCCCAAATGTCCTGACCAACCTGGTCTCTGCATCGGGGAATGTTTTGAGCGCTACCATACACTAGTGGAGTTTTAGTGTAGGGTACAGCACGACACAGTGTAGGGCACACAAACACAGGGTCTCGAAGGATGTTGGATGTCCATCGACATTTTGAGAGACCCAAGCTGGAAGAGAAGATCGCAGAAGATCGCAGTCCCTCCCAAATCAAGACATGAAGAAACAGTTAGAAAGAAAAATAAATGGATCCAAAAACAGTTGTTGTGTCAGTCAATTTATATGTCCTTCTACTCTTCTTACTGTACATTTAAATGTCCTTTGTTTGTTTTTTCATTCTTTTGTGACCTGTTTCTCCTGCAGGTACTCGTCGGCTACCACGCATTGATTTTATATATTCTGACACAAACAGTGTTTGCGCTCAGCATATATGGATACCTTTGCTGATAGCAGCTGTGGTGATTTTCTGATTTCAGCACTGCAGTTAAAATCCTATTTTGGTATACGTGGATAGCGCCGTGTATACCCATCATTAAATTCAGTGGGTGGTTGTTTGGGCGGTTAATGATGAGAATCCAAAAACTTTTGTTGTTGTCAGTCATTTTATATGTCCTACTCTTCCTAATGTACTTTTTTTAATGTACTTTGTTTTTTCATTCTTTTGTGACCTGTTTCTCTTGCAGGTCCCTCGTCGGCTACCACGCATTGATTTTATATATTCTGACACAAACAGCGTTTGCGCTCAGCATATATGGATACCTTTGCTGATAGCAGCTGTGGTGATTTTCTGATTTCAGCACTGCAGTTAAAATCCTATTTTGGTATACGTGGATAGTGCCGTGTATACCCATCATTAAATTCAGTGGGTGGTTGTTTGGGCGGTTAATGATGAGTAATACTACGCATTATTCTTGTGCTGATTTCTGATAGGTTCTCTTTTTTTCCGTTCAGCCCACAGGCTGCATGAAAAAAAAAAAAACCTATATGCCAAACAAGGACTAGCAATGTACTGGTACGTTGCTGGACTTTGAGTGGTTATACCAGGATGATGCCTGCAGATTTAGGCATCATCTTGGTATCGTTTTTTACAGCCAGCGGTCGGCTTACATGTAAAAGCAATCCTAGCAGGTAATTGGCCGCTAGACTGCTTTTACATGCAGTGGGAGGGGCCTCCCCCCCCCCACCGCCGCCTTCCGCAGCCTTCCGTGGTTTTTCTCGGGCTCTCCTGTCCCACCGGTTAACCCGAGAGTGCAGCCGGTGGTTCAGTTATCTAACCATAGAGCTAATTGAAGATTAGAATGGCTCCAATCATCTCTATGGCCTAAGATGCCGGAGGCTACGAGCATTTCATGACTTCTTTTTCGCCAGAAATAAACAGGGCCATTGGGAAATTGGGAAAGTATTTTATCACACCAATTTTGGCGTGGTCAGAAGCATTAAGGTCAGAGGAGAGATCTAGAGTATAAAAGACCCCAATTTTTAAAAAAAAGAGTACCTGTCACTACCGATTGCTATCATAGGGGATATCTAAATTCACTGTGATAGCAATAAAAATGATTTAAAAAAAAAAAAAATTAAAGGAAAGGTGTCAAAATAACATAAAAGAGCAAAAAAAAAAAAAAAAAAAAAAAAAAAAAAAAAAAAATCGAGCTCCGCCCCCTTTCCCCCGTGCTTGCGCGCAATGGCACACGCACGCGTTGGTCTAGTGTCATATGTAAACCGCAATTTCAGCATGCATGTGAGGTATCGCCGCGATCGCCAGATCGAGTGCAGTAATTCTTGCAGTAGACCTCCTCTGTAAGTCTAAAGTGGTAACCTGTAGAGACTTTTAAAGGTTTTTAAAAATGTACGTACGTTTTTGCCGCTGCGCAGGTGTGCGCAATTTTTAAAGCATGTCATGTCAGGTGTCTATGAACTCGGCATAAGATCATCTTTTAAATTTTACCAAACAAATTGGAATTATATAGTGTATTTGTGCAATAAATTTAAAAAAAATGTATTTTTTTCGCAAAAATTGCGTTTGGAAAATCTGTGCGCAAATACCGTGTGACAAAAAAAATTGCAACATCCACCATTTTATTCTATAGGGCCTCTGCTTTAAAGAAATATATAATGTTTGGGGGTTCAAAGTAATTTTCTAGTAAAAAAAAAATATTTTTTCATGTAAACAAAAAGGCACAGAAAAGGCTTGGTTTTCAAGTGGTTAGAAGAGTGGGTGATGTGTGGCTAAGATTGAGCGTAAAATGCCGGGACTGTTCAAACACCCCCCAAATGACCCCTTTTTGAAAAGTAGACACCCAAAGCTATTTGCTGAGAGGCATGGTGAGTCCATGGAATATTTTATATTTTGCTACAAGTGTCGGGAAAATTATTATTTCTTTTTTTTTTGTTGTTTTTTTACAGAAAGTTGTCACTAAATGATATATTGCTCACACATGCCATGTGTATATGTGAAATGACACCCCAAAATACATTCTGCTGCTTATCCTGAGTACAGGGATACCCCATGTGTGAAACTTTTTTGCAGTCTAGCCGAGTACAGGTCCCCGAAAACCAGTCCCCACTTTCAGGCTTTCCAAAGGCGTAAATTGTTGATTTCACTCCTGACTACCTATCACAGTTTCGGAGGCCCTAAAATTCTAAGATAGCACAAAACCCCCCCAAATGACCCCATTTTGGAAAGTAGACACCCCAAGCTGTTTGCTGAGAGGCATGGTGAGTCCATGGAATATTTTATATTTTGCCACAAGTTCCGGGAAATATATATATATATATATTTTTTTTTTTTTTTACAAAAAGCTGTCAGTAAATGATATATTGCTCACACATGCCATGGGTATATGTGAAATGACACCCCAATATACATTCTGCTGCTTCTCCTGAGTACAGGGATACCCCATGTGTGAGACTTTTTTGCAGTCTAGCCGAGTACAGGACCCCGAAATCCAACCTCCACTTTCAGGCTTTCCAAGGGCGTAAATTGTTGATTTCACTCCTGACTACCTATCACAGTTTCGGAGGCCCTAAAATTCTAAGATAGCACAAAACCCCCCCAAATGACCCCATTTTGGAAAGTAGACACCCCAAGCTGTTTGCTGAGAGGCATGGTGAGTCCATGGAATATTTTATATTTTACCACAAGTTCCGGGAAATATATATATATATATATATATTTTTTTTTTTTTTTACACAAAGCTGTCAGTAAATGATATATTGCTCACACATGCCACGGGTATATGTGAAATGACACCCCAAAATACATTCTGCTGCTTCTCCTGAGTACAGGGATACCCCATGTGTGAGACTTTTTTGCAGTCTAGCCGAGTACAGGACCCCGAAATCCAACCTCCACTTTCAGGCTTTCCAAGGGCGTAAATTGTTGATTTCACTCCTGACTACCTATCACAGTTTCGGAGGCCCTAAAATTCTAAGATAGCACAAAACCCCCCCAAATGACCCCATTTTGGAAAGTAGACACCCCAAGCTGTTTGCTGAGAGGCATGGTGAGTCCATGGAATATTTTATATTTTACCACAAGTTCCGGGAAATATATATATATATATATATTTTTTTTTTTTTTACACAAAGCTGTCAGTAAATGATATATTGCTCACACATGCCACGGGTATATGTGAAATGACACCCCAAAATACATTCTGCTGCTTCTCCTGAGTACAGGGATACCCCATGTGTGAGACTTTTTTGCAGTCTAGCCGAGTACAGGACCCCGAAATCCAACCTCCACTTTCAGGCTTTCCAAGGGCGTAAATTGTTGATTTCACTCCTGACTACCTATCACAGTTTCGGAGGCCCTAAAATTCTAAGATAGCACAAAACCCCCCCAAATGACCCCATTTTGGAAAGTAGACACCCCAAGCTGTTTGCTGAGAGGCATGGTGAGTCCATGGAATATTTTATATTTTACCACAAGTTCCGGGAAATATATATATATATATATTTTTTTTTTTTTTTTTTACACAAAGCTGTCAGTAAATGATATATTGCTCACACATGCCACGGGTATATGTGAAATGACACCCCAATATACATTCTGCTGCTTCTCCTGAGTACAGGGATACCCCATGTGTGAGACTTTTTTGCAGTCTAGCCGAGTACAGGACCCCGAAAACCAACCTCCACTTTCAGGCTTTCCAAGGGCGTAAATTGTTGATTTCACTCCTGACTACCTATCACAGTTTCGGAGGCCCTAAAATTCCAAGATAGCACAAAACCCCCCCAAATGACCCCATTTTGGAAAGTAGACACCCTGAGCTATTTGCAGAGAGGCATGTTGAGTGTTTTGCAGATCTCACTTTTTGTCACAAAGTTTTGGAAATTGAAAAAAGAGGAAAAAAAATGCATTTTCCTGTTTTTTCTTCATTTTCCAAAAAAAATGAGAGCTGCAAAATACTCACCATGCCTCTCAGCAAATAGATTGGAGTGTCTACTTTGCAAAATGGGGTCATTTGGGGGGGTTTTGTGCCATCTTGGCCTTTTATGGACTTCAAAAGTGTGATAGGTAGTAAGGAGTGAGATCAACAATTTACGCCCTTAGAAAGCCAGAAGGTGCAGATTGGTTTTCCGGGTCCTGTACGCGGCTAGACTGCAAAAAAGTCTTACACATGGGGTATCCTTGTACTCAGGAGAAGCAGCAGAATGTATTTTGGGGTGTCATTTCACATATACCCATGGCATGTGTGAGCAATATATCATTTACTGACAACTTTGTGTAAAAAAAAAAAATATATATATATATATATATATTTCCCGGAACTTGTGGCAAAATATAAAATATTCCATGGACTCACCATGCCTCTCAGCAAATAGCTTGGGGTGTCTACTTTGCAAAATGGGGTCATTTGGGGGGGTTTTGTGCTATTTTGGAATTTTAGGGCCTCCGAAACTGCGACAGGTAGTGCAGAGGTGACATGAACAATTTACGCCATTAGAAAACCTGAGAGTGTTGATTGGTTTTCGCGGTCCTGTACACAGCTAGGCTCCCAAAAAGTCTCACACATGGGGCATCCCCATACTCAGGAGAAGTGGCAGAATGTATTTTGGGGTGTCATTCCACATATACCCATGGCATGTGTGAGAAATTTATCTTTTAGTGACAACGTTGTGTAAAAAAAAAAAATTAAAAAAAAAAATTGTAATTTTCCCGAAACTTGTGGCAAAATATAAAATATTCCATGGACTCACCATGCCTCTCAGCAAACAGCTTGGGGTGTCTACTTTCCAAAATGGGGTCATTTGGGGGGGTTTTGTGGTATCTTGACATTTCAGGGCCTCCAAAACCGTTATAGGTAGTGAGAAAATGCAATGAAAAATGTACGCCCTTTGAAATTCTGATGGTGGTGATTTGTTTTCCGGCTCCCGTACACAGCTACGCTCCCAAAAAGTCTCACATATGTGGTATCCCTGTACTCAGGAGAAGCAGCAGAATATATTTTGGGGTGTAATTACACATATACCCATGGCATGTGTGAGCAATATATCATTTCAATGACAACTTTGTGTAAAAAAAAAAAAAAAAATTATTTTTGTCATTTTTCAAACACCTGTGACAAAAAAATAAAATATTCAATGAGCTCAACATGCCCCTCAGAACATTCCTTAGGATGTCTACTTTCCAAAAAGTGGTAGTTTGGGGGGGTTTTGTACTGCCCCGCCATTTTAGCACTTCATGAAATGAGATAGGCAGTCAGAAATTAAAGCTTCGTAAATTTCAGTATTTACACCATAGTTTGTAGACGCTATAACTTTTGCGCAAACCAATAAAAATACGCTCATTGATTTTTTTTTTGTCAAAGACATGTAGCTAAATATATTTTGGCCAAAAAAAATGACATAAATTGAGTATATTGGATATTTTTTAAAAGACAAAGTTGAAAATGTCATTTTTTTGCAAAATTTTCGCTCTTTTTTTATTAATATCGCAAAAAATAAAAAGCGCAGAGGTGATCAAATACCACCAAAAGAAAGCTCTGTTTGTGGGAAAAAAAGGACGTAAATTTCGTTTAGGTACTGCATTGCATGACCGCGCAATTATCAGTTAAAGTCACGAAGTGCCAAGTTGAAAAAAGGGGTCTGGACCTTTAGCAGCCAAATCCTCCGGGGCTTAAGTGGTTAAGGGTCTGGTATGGATTTTGGGGGGGACCCCATGCCGTTTTTTCGGCATGGGGCTACCCTCAAATTCCATAACAGACCCGAAGGGCCTGGTTTGGAACCCTGGGGGGGACCCTACGCCGTATTTTTCCCATTTTGGCGTGGCGTTCCCCCTCAAGATTCCCACAGCGCAAGTCACCCCGCAAGTCGGATCCGACTTGCGGTGTTGCGGTGCGACCTCCATTCAAATCAATAGGGTCCCATAGGGAACCATTGATTTTGAATGGAAGAAAAAAAAAACGTATAACGTGGCTTAACGCACGTTAAGCAACGTTATAGCAAAGTTATTCAGCTTTTAGCAGCGTCAGGCGTTTTTAACGCTGTAACGCTGGTCCTCAGAACGCGCAGGTGGTGGGTTCTTGTTGCAGCCTAAAAACGTCTAAGCCACTTACAGCTCAAAAACGTCTGAGTGTGCATGAGGCCATAGAATAACATGGAGGGGCGTTTTTAGGCTGCAAAAAGAAAACGCCTGACGCTGCTTACAGCGGCGTTAAAAACGTCCCGTGTGCATGGGGCCTTAGATTTACCAAAACCATATAATATGACATCCCCTCCTTAACACTTTAAATGTTGTAAGCAAACAGTCAGGCCTTTGTACTACATAGTTGAAGGTAAATGTAAAGAAAATTGAAGAAGAAAATTGTATAATATAGGACAAGCTTTCTTGAGTATCTGTGTTGGAAAAACAAGTGAAATTCATGGAGGCCTCACCTCACAACAGTGCTTGAAGGATCTGCCCCTGATGGCTTGGCACCAGATACCACCACATACCTTTAGAGGTCAAGTGGTACCTATGCCTCGATTGGTCAGGGCTGTTCTACCAGCAAAGGAGGGACCGACTTAATATTAGTTATGGCTAATCTGTGTATTCACCTTTATTGTGAATTCAGTACAATGTACAAATAATTTAATTGCATTTAGGATAAGCGGGGAAGGAGTAAAGCTTCTGCATGTTTTTATTGCAGTCTGTGGTTCTGTTGGGGGAAATCCCCTTCACTTGCAGAAGGGCTGAAAAGTTTCCATTACCAAACACAGGCTACAAAAAAAAATTGAGAAAAGATTTTGAACTTCTGACATTTCTGTACCTTCCTGGCCCACTTCCCAATTTCATTAATTGGTGGTCATTGGGACAGGAAAAGGGTGGTCACACCACAAATTAAAATCAAAAGATATCTAACTTTTTCTTCTGTCTTTTACAGTAGGTTCACACTTGTGCAACCTTTGTTCTGTGAACAGGCAGCCCATGCATTTTAATAGGCTGCCCTACCTGCAGAAACATGGGAAAATAAGTCTTTTTTTTTTTTTTTTTTTTAAATCATGCCACAGAGTTGTATGCTGGCAATTGCCACATGCAAAAACAGTTCACATTTCCGGTGCAGTGAGTTTTGCCTGTGGGCCGGGAAGGTGTGCAACTTTGTGAGCACTCCCAAACCGCACAAGTGTGAACCTAGCCTTAGCTTCTTTATAACTATACAATTCAGCCACACATTGACAATTTTGTAGAATGCTGTAGGTTAGATAAGGCCATAATTTATTTAGCACAATCATCTAATAGGGCAGACTCAATTGAACACTTGCTCTTTTCTGTTTTAGGAGGGACGGGAGAACGGGATACGCTGCACACTTTTTTTTTTTTTTACCTTCATGCTTAAAATACACAAAAAAACTTTCAACCTCTAGCACCATTTTAAAAACACATTTCACCTTCTTTGCATCTCAGGGCTATCAATTGCCTACAGCCTACTTGCAGCCAATGCCTATGTGAGCTCTCCAGCAACAGCTAGCTGCACATTTTCTACTGCCAAGGGACAGGATGCAAGCTTAGTTTAGGATAGACTTTTACAGACAGGTATTGAACTTGTCACTTCAATGGTTATAGGGTTTCCTTTGCCTGTCAATACCCTCTTTAACCTCCCTGGTGGTATTTCCGAGTGTGGCTCAGGGTTAATTTTCAGTACCAAAAGCAGTAACCCCAAGCCACACTCGGGATTACACCGCAAAGTTACTCACCTTCCCTGCAATCCCCCAGCACCCTGACAGTCTCTCCCCACTCTGTACACAGCTGCTCGCCAGCACTTGCCTTCCGGTTCCCTTCCCTGCAAGCGGTGCGACGTGGGAGGGGGGGGTGGAACCAACGACAATTTCAAAAGTGTAAATACACAAATGTCATGATACAAAGCTGTGATCCAAAGCTATAACGGATCACACTGTATCATGCCATTTCAGCACAGGCTTTCACCTGGATACTTTTCCAGTGCTTTGTGCCTGGAAAATTTTGAACGACCATGGTGTTCAAAAAGCTTTTTTTTTTTTCTGGACAAAAGCGCTTTTAAAATGAACTAGAAAACAGCAAAACAGTTACTTGAAGAACTGAGCGATAGCGAATCCTGGGAAAATTCGTCATCAGGTATGGAAAGTGACAACAGCGACGATTCTGAGGTTTCTTTCTGGCACATAGCTTGTGGAATTTGGGAAGTATCTCATATGGTTCTTCAGAATTTCCAACGGAGCTATGTGCCAGAAAGAGACATCAGAATCGTTGCTGTTGTCACTTTCCATACCTAATGACGAATTTTCCCACAAATCGCTATCGCTCAGTTATTCAAGTAACTGTTTTCGCTTTTTTCCAGTTCATCTAAAAGCGCTTTTGCACGCAAAAAACACTTTTTGAACGTTATGGTCGTTCTCAATTTCTCAGGCACAAAGAATTGCTTTTAGCACAGAAATCTGGACATAATCATACCGCCAGGGAGGTTAATCATGGGGAATTTTGGTTGCACCTACGAGGGCCCTTTTCATACAAGAGATGTGATCAGGTCCACACCTGTCAGGTTTCAGGATGACCTGATCAGACCCTTCATTCTCCTTTATGGGCAGTCGGATGTAAACAGACTTGTGCCCATTTACACCCAGCTACCTCCAATCCAGCAAAAATAAACAGAAAGGGATCAGTTTCCCTCCATCTTGACAAATCAGAGGAGAGCCGGGCAATTTATATCCAACTGTGCATAGAGCAGATACAGATCAGCAAACTAAAGCCTAGTACACACGCAACATATTTCCGCCGACCGGTCGTCCATCTTTTGTTCAGAGTGGTGTTTTGTTGGTTGGAATGTGCCTAGACTGCAGATGAATTTTCCCGCACGACAAAAAATTCTACTTCAGAAGTGATGTCATGTGTTGGTTTGCTTTCTTTGTGTTCTTTCTTCTCTGAGCATGCCCAGTCTTGCTCATAAGATTTTTCCCTGTCGAAATCTGTACTGACTGCACGAAAATCGGCCGTGTTTTGACGGAGGACAAAAATTTTGTAGCCTGCACACCAGATTTTTTTTCGGCCAAAAAGTCTGAGTCGGTTGTCGGAAGCATCATACTAACAAGCCGAAAATCGGCAGATCAGTCGTCGGACAAAAATTCCCTGCCAAATTTCGACGCGTGTGTACGAGGCTTAAGCCCCTGCTGAGAAAACCAGATCTAACCTGTAAATAAGGGCCTTAAGTTTTTCAGGCAAATCTGAACTCAAGCTCTATGCAATTCTAGGGGTAGGCTGATGTAAACAAACATTTGTCCACTTACCTTTAAGAAAAAAAAAAAAAAAAAACAGAATAATTTCTATTCTTTCAGATTTAGATGTGATAGAACAGTGGCAGCCAATTAAAAAGAAAAATAAATGTCATTAATATGCTCCTGCCCCTAAGGTCCAACAAGGGTCTTTTAAGATCCAGCCAAAGAACTAAACAGTTGCTGAGAAAGGGGCTGTAGGGCCCTTTATACAGCACAACAGAAAGTGCACCAAAACTGCAGGACATAATAAAACTCCATGGGAAAGTAAAACTATCCTTCCCCAGTGTGAAAGTGTCAATGCATTTTGCAAGAATCCTAGTTCCCCACATTGACCAAAATATATGTGGGGAAATTATAAAGAGTAGAGGAAGCATTTTATCCACTCTATAAAGCATAGTAATGGCACTTAGATCCAAATATTGTGTATTTTTTTTTATTACAAATGAAAACACCAAACATATTTGACAGATATTTTATTTAGCATACTCTTCAATTTTTACTTTGCTGCTCCATCCTCTAACCATTTCTTCATGCAACGTAAAAATGCACATTTTAGGCCTCCTAAAACATGGTATCTTTTGTAAGCAGACATTAAAAAAAGCATAGTGGCAGATGAAGTTTTATAGCACACAAGATCTGCACCATCTTTTATTAAAATCTAAACTATATAAAAAAAAAAAAGATGCAGCATGTAAAGATACATTTGCCATGATTCAAAAATGCATGCAACTGCAAAAAACTACAATTCCCAAAATTAACCATAGGCAACACCTTAGGCCTTAACAAGGGTTCGCTATCAATGATGGCCCTAGAATTCTTCCCTTCATTTCAGTAGAACCCAACGTGCGTTCTGGAAATGTCATTTATATACACGGGTGCACCAACAGGGGAGCTGAGGGATACCACTGAAAACAGCATGGTAAAAGACTAGTTTACTGTATAGCCACTGGTTCACTTATACAATATAGCTGTTACTGTGGCTACTTATGGCCCACTGAAGTCTTTGTAGTTATTTTAGGGGACAGTAATTGGTTAACCCATCCTGGATATAATTTTAAAAGCTTGCATCTATGTTGGTAGATTCTACAATGCCCTCTCCATATTACATTCTATACCATTTGACAATGCTTGTAGCGTGCTGCAACAGCTAATGGCCAAACTATTTGAATATAAAATATATTAGTTGTGTGGTTTCCCAGTAACCATGACATTAAGGCAACGTATTTCCAACTACAAAACCAACATTATTTACAAACCTATGGATATAGTGAGCATACATGCCCAAGTATGCTAACTATATATACGGACAAAGAACATCAGAATCCAAAGAGCTGGCATTTGTGTTTACACCCATCCCTATGACAACTGTGCCTGCACACTAAACTAGAGAAGATCCAAGATTGCCAACAGAGCGTAGCTTTTAGTGTTAAGCTGGATACACACTATCAAACTTTTGTGGTTAGAATTCCTTCAGATTTACCTTTTCTCTGTAGTGCAAGGGCCTGCCAGATTGCATACAAATTGAAAGTGTTTATTTTTGACCTCATATTATATGGTTTTGGTAAATCTAAAGGAAAAAGTCTTCAGAAAATCTTATTGTGTGTATGGCCCATTAGGCATAGCACTGGAACACATGGTAGCATAAAATTACTGGGCGAGAGAGGCAAAAACATACAAGAGGGTGGGAAGAGACCACCCTCTTGTATGTTATAAGCAACAAATAGAAGAGGAAGGAAAATAATCACAGTTGATAATGTGTGGGGCAATGCTGAAGGCGAGAACTGCTTGGCAAAAACATTTCTGATCCACCAAGATTAAACTAAAACCCTTTTCGGGTCTTGACTACTATGAAATTTTTTCCAGAACAGGGGTTGTCTTCCCTTTTACAAACAAGAACCCAGTAACCCCTCTTTACAGCAGCAGAGGCTATCTTCACATGATCTGGAAAAACGAAACAATTGTAAAATACAGCTGAAATTAAAATTCTCCAACTTTCACGTGATGTGTTTTTTTTCCCCTAGAAATGGAGAAGGGGGTAAAAGTAAAAAGGCTTACCTCCCCATTGCACATGAAGAAAAGTTAGTTAGGCATAACAGCATGTTTAAATATCAGAATTTCTCAAATTCTGTTAAGCAAAAAATGGTTACATAAGCATGTAAGATTTCTGTTTTTAGAAGGTGGACAACCACGTGCTGCAAAATTATGTACAGTTTTTCCCTTGACAAAATGTAACACTTTTGAAAAAGGATTGCCGCTGCTTGTAATAACAGCCGAGCGGCTGCTTAGCCGCAATGGTTTATTACAAGAAAGCCGACCGTCGACAGGCATCACTCCGGTACAACCACTTGAAGCAATAAATGGCAAGTTTATGAACTTAGGCCTCCGATAATCAGTCAATCCCAAATCTATACCAAGTTTATAAACTGAAAACCGGCATACAGGAAATTAGAAAGATCTGCATAGTGGTTGCACTCTGGTTCTTCAAATATTGTAGTCAATGATGAGAATGATAGAAATGTAAGCAGTTGAAGAAAATGTTAGGGCTGTCATGGTGGACCTTTTCACTAGCCTCTTATGGCCACCTAAACACAAGGAAAGAAAACAGAAAGAGCGTATTCTGTATAAACTACCTAACACAAGGAAACAGCAAGGTGGTTATATTTACTAGTTGCTTAGTGTCCTTCGGTATATAAAAGCGGGGGCAATTTGTTTTTACAGAAGTTATTCTTTAATAGGAGGTGATACATCCCCCTTCCAAAAGTAGAGTTACTTGATGGAAACACTCATTGGTTTCCAAAGTAAAAAAAGTTACCCCCAGAAGATGCCCCAGCATAGAGATTACAGCTTGGCCATATCATCCACTTCCCCACAAACTCTCATGTGCACAAGCGATGTGATGTTCTAGAACCATCTGTAACACAAGCAGAGCAGACGGCCAATTTCAAGTCTTCATTGAAGATTAGGGGAGAACCCTGAAATGCCCCATAGAAGCAAAAGGTAAGAGTACTTGGACAAGGCCAGAAAGACGAAAAGCCACATAGTAAAAAGCTATGCAACAGATCCATAAACACAAAAAACAAAAATGTTAAGACCCAAAGTCTCATAGCACCTCCCAGTCATACCAAAGCACTGCTGCATCCCTCTTGAAAAACCTTAACTATCATAGGTATGGGACAAATCTGTGCAATCCAGCCCTTCATTTCACAGGTGCTTTGCACCCCATAAACCCATTTCACCTGAGCACTGGCACATAAGGATGCCTATGCAAATACTGACTGTAAAAAAGATAAGGAACTGCACTTATAACAGGGTTACTAAGGCAGTTTACAGTTGTCAGAAGGAAGACCAACATCTGGCAGATTTATTGTTTGAAGTTAAATATTAAGTTGAATGATGGTTTTGTTGAAAATATTTTTATGTCCAAGGGTACATTGTATAAAAGTTAAATTGACCAAAGAAGTAGATATAATAAATGTGGCGTTTACAATCTGATTTGTGGCCCATTCTAAAACACTAAAATTACTTCGCTTTAAAGAGGTTGTAAACCTCAGAATTTTTTTTTTTTTAAAACGAACACCTGAAAGACAAACACATAATGAGCTAGTATGCATCGCATACTAGCTCATCATGAAATACTTACCTTAGAATGAAGCCCAGAAGTGCTGACCGCTCACCTCTCTCATGGGTGTCACCCTTCTTCCGGGTTTGCAGCATCCGGCCATCTGATTGGCTGCAGCCGCGATGACGTCACTACCGCGCATGTGCGCGGGAGCAGACGGTCACGGCACGGGGCTCTGAAGGAACAGCACCAGCTGCATGTCACTGGCTGCATGCAAAGTAAATATCTCCTAAACGGTACATGTTTAGGAGATATTTACAGTACCTATAGGCAAGCCTCATCATAGGCTTACCTACCTATAGGTAAAAGGGTTTACCTCTTTAAAGCCAAGTTCCAGCCTGAAAATTTTATTTTTAGCTAAAAATTCCCCTGGGACAGTCAGGGCTAGTGCATTTAATCAATGATAGCCTCTGAACTGTGCTGTTTCACTTACCTTTTAGAAGAAATACTTACCTTGAAAATGTCTTGTCCAGCGCAGCCACCTCAGGTGTGGGCAGCTGAAGCGTCCTCTTCGGTAACCTCGGAGTTCTAGAATGCCCTGCTCGTCACTTCTGGTGCAGGCGCATCATCCCTGCACAGCTTCTGGGCATGCCCAGAAGCTGTTAAGCAGGGAATGACGCGCCAGCACCAGAAGTGACGAGCAGGGCTGGTGCAGGAGCATTGACTCCTAGGATCGATGAAGCTCATCTCCCAGGAGTCAACGCAAGCAGGAAGTAACGGCAGCAGCCGTGTCCGCAGAGGGAGGAAGGCAAGTAGATTTTCTTTAAAAACAAGGTTAAGTCAATCAAAAAAAAAAAAAAAATAAATAATTTTTTAATTATCCAATTCTTTTTCCGGTAATTTAGAGCAAGCAGATGGGGAAAAGTTATTTTTGAGGGTGGAACTCCGCTTTAAGAACCTCATTCATTGAAACATGTACAGGGTATGCTTCGGCATAAACAAACCAAAACACTAAATACCAATAATGCATATTCCTTACAATGGTAAAAAAAACACCATACCATCATAGATCATATTCTGCCATCAAGGGAAATTGGAGAATTATAAAAAGGGATAGCACAATGCATTCAAGGCCCCTTTCACACTTGTCATGCAACTCTGATGTCCAAAGTTGCACGACATGTCATTCCCCCTGTTCTCCAATGATACCCATTTATATATGCGCAACAAAGTTGCAGCAACTTCAAAATAATTCATGCACTACTTTGGTCTGACTTTCATGCAACTTGAGGACCATAGACTTCAATGTTAACTCTCAGAAGTTGCATAAAAGTCATACAATGCAACTTGTGTGCAACAGTTGTCCATTAAAACTGGTCTAAGCCAAAATCGTATACAAGTCGCACCCATTCAAAGTTGCACTCCAAAGTCAGTACAAGTGTGAAAAGGGGCCTAAGGGTTACATACCTACAAGCACCATAATATAAATACATACCCATTCAAGTCTATCACTCCGTTCTTCAGAAGAGAGCAGATACCCCAGTGAAGACCAGAGTTGTACTAGCAATGAGGAGCTGTGACCTCAGTAACGGAACAGCATCTATCAACTCTGACCTAAAATGTCATCTGGTTTTGGATGACACACAGCAACAGGGGTTTGTCCAGCATATGTATGGGTTATGTATACTTGCCTGCACATTTAAAATCCATATCTATTCCTAGCAAACCTGATCCATTTGTTACGTTGCAAAAATGTAATGTTGTTCTAAAAGGAGGTGTTTTACCCTAACCAACTATAATTCACTACATTCAAACAATACTTAATCATCTGTACAAAGTTAAAATGGATTATTTTCAAGCAAAATATATAGGTACCATTCTGAATAAAGTGGTGACATTTTATACTGCACTCAAATGAGAGATTTCCTCACGCAACATGTAAAAGTTTGGCTGGAGATACATCTGACGTCATGTGAGCTTCCTATTTGTCCTCAGTGGAGGCAAGCATTCTTCCTGGAATGACCAGCGCTCACATAGTGAGCTGCAATGCCACTCAGCCCTGGAGTACTGCGAGTTCAACCTGCATGATGTACACCCATGGGCATGATGGACACCCATGTGTTAGTGACAGAAATTATCTCCTTAATCCAGGCCTCGACAAACCCCGGGCGCCAGGTCGCATTTGCGACTAGAATTAGCGACCTGGCGCCTGGGGTGCCCTGTCCCTTTTGCGCCCCCACCTTCTTCCCCGAGTGCACGGACTTCCACGCCGTCCATAAATTGAGGCCCCGGCTTTTCGGCCTTCTTCTGTGAGATGAGAGGCTAGGGGAACTGGCGCCCTCTTGTGGTGGCCGGGAGTAATGCATGTTCTCAATGCCTTCCTTCTCATCTGCTCTTTGGAAGGAGATGGGAAGTTTTTGCAGGCTTCATCTCTGTCCAGTTACCTTTGCTTAAAAGGTAAGTGGACAGGAAGTGTGGTTATTATTATTAATTTATTTTTTAAATTAAAATAGTAATTTTTTTTTTTAATCAAAAAAAAAAAAAAAAAAAAAAAAAAAATTATTCTATATATAATCTTTTTTTTTCCCCCTCATCGCCATGCCACAGCTGAAGGCCCCTTTCACACGGGCTGTCTGATCAGGTCCGCCTGTCAGTTTCTCAGGCAGACCTGATCGGACCCTTCAGTCTCCTCTATGGAGCGGTAATCTGCAGCCATCTGATCCTGTCTGCCAAAAACAGACGGATGGTGGTTCTATTTTCTATCCATCCCGTGGATCGGATCAGATGGCATCGGATGGAAACAGACAGTCTGTTTCCATCCGATTGCTCTATAGAGGAGAGTGGGGTTCTAGTAGTCTTTATGTGTAAATTTAGTACGTTATTTTTTGGAAATAAAGCTTGGTTGTTTGTCTAAAAAAAAAAAAAAAACTGGCTCCTAACTTTTTTTAGCTGGCTCCTAGATTTCAGGAAAATTTGTCAAGCCCTGCCTTAATCCATATACAAAAATGTTTTTCTAATCTGACATTTTCATAGAATGTCAGCATCCACTACCCAGCTGTCCTACGTTGTGTTCAGGGAGCAGGGCAAACGTTTATTAAGCTGCACCACCCAAGCCTGCGAGAATGAAATGTACACATTTTCAGAGACCTATTTAAAGTGGAACTTTAGTCAGAAAATGAAGTCCTGCTAGATCACTTCAGGCTGGCTTATTTTGCAGACATAGCCATATAAAACATAAAAAAATAGTGTCTATACTGTTTAAAATCCAGTAATACACTGTTTCACCCTGCTCTGTACATGCTCAGTTGCTCTCCTATTTAGGTATTTTTAGGCACTGCTGAGTTTGTAGAGGCTGATCTGCTCACAGCCTTAAAGCAGAATTAAACCCTCCTATTCTTTACAGCCAAGGAAACTGCTTCTGCTTAAACTGCAACTGCCATGGTGCTGTACATGTGATCAGGTATGACACCAGCCACTTGATGGTTTGACAGTTTGGTTGAGAACACAAGCAAATGTGACCGTTACATTTCTGAAATGCTGGGATTGCTAACAGTTTTTTGAAACGGTTAAATCAATGGGTTTAGTTCCATTTTATTTTTTACTGCTGTTTGAGGGCTCTGTGCTTCAGCAAAACGGCAACCTCCAGCAAGTAGCAAGTTCTTCTGGGTAAAGTACTGCTTTAATGTGGAATGCATGTTCCTTGCTAAAGAACATTTATCAAGTTGTTATGGGTAAAGTTCCGCTTTAACCGCCTTACGTAGGAGTGGCTCTCCTGTGCCAGACTACATATCTAATACAGGATCCAGCACTTCTGGGTAGGGGGTGCGTGTGCTGCGATTAGTCAGCACAAGCTGGCCAATGATTGACCGCCAGCACCTGCTGACTGGCGAGGAGGAAGACAGGATAGAGCCCTATCAATGTAAATAATACAGAGCTCTCTCCTGTTAGCCTGAATGTGCCGATTTTGGTTTTCCTCTCTGCAAAATAGGGAATAAAAACTGTCACATTCCTTAGTAAAAGCAGTTCACAGTACACAAACTTTTCATGCGCTGTTGCAGACGTGGACGGATCATCCTCACTGTGAGGATTCCGGGCGCGTGGTTGCAGACCCAGCAGAGTGAAACAGGTCCGCGGTGACTGAATCAGATTCAGGATCTGATGAGACAGGGGAAGGCGGAGGGGGCTTTTTGCCAGCCCGTCGCCCGAAAGCCACCTCCACCAGGGACACAATAGCAGTCAGTGGATCGATGGTTGGGACCCGGAGGGCCCCACAGCCTCAGAGAGGGAATCAGGTGGGGAGATGTGCTCCAGTTACCCCATGAGTCACCAGGGGGACCCCACAAAAAGTGTAAAACACTGCAAGGGACAACCCCCACTGCGCTGGCAGTACCACCCGGTCAACAGGCACAAGCACCAAGCGATCCTCAGCAAAGAGGGAGAGAACCCCACCAGACTCGCCACCTAGCAGAAACAGGCACCTGCAGCCAGCAGGATAAGATTCACTCCACGTGCAGCATCAGGAAGTGTAAGGATCCAGGAGAGAGCCCCAGGGGATGAGGAGGGGCTCCCACTGCTGAAATTGCCACCCACAGGGCTCCACTGTCATGGCAGCCGCTCTTTTCGATTGCAAACTAGTGTGTACTAGCACATTATGAAATACTCACCTTGGAACAAAGCCCTCCAGTGCTGAACTGTCACTGCTGAGAAGGCTGAAATCTGCCCTTGGTCTTTCTTCCAGGTTTGTGCGCTCAAGCTATGCGATTGGCCAGAGCCGCGTTGGCGTCAGTCACGCGCTGCCTCCCGGCACAAAGCGCTAAAGGTCCAGGAAGGTCATATTGCAGCCTATTAGTCCCTAATGTGGAAGTCCTCCCCAACACTAAAACTCTCTAAATCTACAGGCCCCAATCTAAGACTAACCTATCTAGCATGTAAAATAGAAATCTGTATACATACCTTTTTTAGAGCCGCTCCGAAATGGTCTCCAGTGGCGGAAGCTCTGCAGGGGAGACAGCCAACAACAGCTGTGAAATGAATAGGAAGTGATGTCACTCAGGAGTTACTATGGTGCTACCTCTGCAACCGCCTCCAAAGCAAAAGCAGCCACTGACAGCTCAGAGTGGGACCGGACCCGCTTTAAAAAAGGCATGTATAGCAATTTCTTCTTTACAGAGCTAGACAGGTTAGTTTGATAGTGGATGCCTGTAGATTTAGAGATTATAGTAGAAGTCCACCCTACCACTAAAAAGTGGTAGTAAACTCTGCTTCAATAGTTTTCCCCCATATAAAACAGTCTGAACTAACTTCACGTCTGTCTTTCAGTGTCCAAACCTGTGCCCTTTAGTAGAAATCAACTCATGTTTACTGCAATATTGTCACCAACGCATGTGCATTTTGGCCCAGCGTGCCATTAATCGTGTTTCCATGCCTTGTCTTTTTATTGACCTTTATTTTCACTATGCAATCCTGCAAACAACACTTGCTGTCCCTGAGTGACTCTTCGCACTCCTCCACTATCTACAGGAAGCCATGGTTGGCTATGCTTGATTTTAAACAATTCTGCCTTTATTATTATTACATAAGAATAGATGGGATTAGTAGTTTACCAAAACAAAAATCAGATTGTTTTTCCTCCCTCTGTTCAGTTCAAAGGAAGTGAAAATACAACTGCATTTCTGCCAAGACCAACTGGCATTTTCTTAAAATGAATACAGCCAAAGCATTAAAGGACTGGTAAGCTGCAATATATTTATTCATTTTACATTTTGGAACTTTGGTCAATAGATGAAAACTCCTGCAGTAAAACCATGGTCTGTCATCACATCACACCCATCTTCTAGCTCCGACAATACAGCTCAGAACACAGCCTTGCATAAGCAGATCTAAACATCAGATTTGACAGTTCACAACAAAGCAAAACCTGGTACTGCAGCCAAAATTTGCCAGGGGCCAGCACTATGGCAAGCGGTTAGGGGTACATATTGCTGCATCAACAAATCTCATACAGCCTGGCAGCAGTGATATGTTTTGTACCCAAGGATCCATATAATAAAGAGTCAGGTACTTTGTCAAATATAGGTTTACTTTAAGGAAAGTCTTCATAAACCTATTTACAGATCCAAGAAACCCAATTTTGCAAGGAAAGAAATAAGACCAGGATCTCAGCTCATGTGGCTTTGCTTGGGTAATAAAAGGATTGGAATCCCTGCTCATATGGCTTGAATATACTGTACAAATCTTCATTACATCATTTGTGGGCCAGTTTCTAAATCCAAAAGAGGAAGCTGGATGCAAGACACCACAGTCTCTGGGCTCTAAAGACTGCATGTCCAACAAAAGAGATAATTACAACTAAACGCTGCAGAAAACACAAACAAGCCACAGCAGTCTGAAAGTATGTATGCCGCTGTGGTATGGGACAGGAAGTTATCAGAATAGTGCCACATTTAGAAATGCAGAATGAGTTTTTCTGCACTTTAGGAGAGAACTTGCAAAGGTAGAAATACAGGGGCGGACATTACACATTTCATTTTAACATACACCAGGGCTGTCATCCCATCCCTACTTTTAATATCTAGTGAGAAGCAGACCTTGAACAAGCAAGCACCCAGGTAAGTCCCAACCAATGCCCTGCATTGCTTGTTACTCATTGACAGCCTTTTAGCCTGCACCTTTTAATGCCAAATCAGCAACAACCAGCTCTAGTGTTTCTATCCTCCAAGATTCCTTTAGCACTCACTCACACCTTGCCCTCCTACTGCATAGCTTAGTTAGGCATACTTTTTTCCAACACATGGAACTGGGTAAGTTGCAACACGTGCGCATTCACTTCGTGCTTTGAGGCGCCACTGAAAATTAATGGAACTATAACGCGTAAAGAGCATTACTTCAACACAACAGTGTAAAGGGCCACTCAGCTTTGACTTGGGGCAGAAAGGCTTTGGGTATGCTGGTTGTCATCTTAATAACGGTCTTACAGCATGCTGAATTAAAATAATATCTCACAACTTTTGAGCCTGCATAGGAGCAGAAGCATTTTACTGGATAACACTACACTTACTTCAAGGCAATTTCAAAGTGAACCAGATATTTTAATGCTCCCCAAAATGCAGGCAAATCGAAACGCAATATTCCTCACGCACACATTCATGATAACCGGCAGTTTAGTGATGCTGGAAGGTTGGAAACCGTGGATTCTGAAAGAAATGTCATCAACACGCCAAGGATTCCTCAAGAGTCCAAAGCTTAATTTTGTGGTCACATAATAGAAACGTAGCAACGTTTCTGAGCCACGCAGAGCCCCTTCATCAGGCAAGTGAAGTCACTTAGAGCGTTCAATGTTAATTCACCTTTTTATTGTCTCTAAAAAGGTGAACACTTTAAAGAGCCTTGCTTGCTAGGAACACTTAAAGCTCATCTCCGAGATAAAGTTGACTCCCCGTTAAATGATCGCTGGCATGCCAAAAAACCCTATCTAAACCCCCTTTTTACTTACGTGAAGCTACAGTCAGAAGAAGCTCCAGTCCTGCGGGTTGCCTCCTTGTTTACTTTCTGAATGGTCCTTCTTTGAGTGTCCACATCACTGCCTGCATAACATGTACACTTCCTATTGACAGTCCAGAGGTGGGATGCTCTAAGGATTCAAAACAGTGATGTCATTTGAGGGGACACGCAGTCTTGGGCACATCTGCAGGGCTGGAATAGTGGTCTCCACTGCACCTGGAAAGGGGGTTTAGGTCATAACTTTCTTTAGCAGTTAAGAGAAGAAAACTTTGGAACAATGGGTTTAAAGCATAAGTAAACCCATTGATTCAACAGTTTAAAAAAAACATTCCCAGCATGCCTGGAATGCCAACTGTCATATTTGCTTGTACTTTCAATCAAATAGCTTGTGTCATAACAGATCAAATGGCAGTTGCAAAACACAGACTAATGCCAGGTTCACACATGTCCGGTGCAAATTTCCCCTTCCGTTTTCACTTCAAATTTCCAAAGCAGCAATTCAGCTGTGATTTAGGCAGATTCAGGTGCAAATTTTTGCAGCCGGTGGCCACTAGCATCTTTAACCATAGCTTGCTGGGAAGTGAGCCGCCGCGTCCCTAACAACGGATGAGTCATTAGCTGTGGGGTTCCCGGCTGACAGCGAAATAAATATAAAAAAATCACTGTTAAAAAAACACATTCAATTACCATATATGTGAACAGAACCCAAGATGCATCCTCCTAGGCTTAAAAGTACAGAAGGGTTTATTTAGTTCAGCTTTCGGCTAGATAACTGGTTACACTCAGTAAAGCTAGGAGCTCTGACCTTCAGGGCAATGCCCCATCATCCCCATCTAGTGAGAAAACTTCCTTATATATGTCACTGAGATGCGCTCATTGGACACTCTTTCCCCAGAAAACCCTCTTTTTTTATCCTGCTTCCAAATAGCTGAAATTAAACTAATAACTAGACATGGGGATGGCAGAAATTGCATGGGGTGCACAATGGTTATTTGGGGGGGGGACACACACACACACACACACACACACACACACACACACATTGTAGACAGTTTGTAACTGCAATTAGATGGTCTGTTTGCATAAACTGCTGGCAGGACCACTAAATGCTAGTCTAATTTCCAATGGTGCTCATCAAACTCAGGACCCAGGAGACAGCACACACACACAAAGGTCAATCGAGTGTCAAAGGAGCAGCTATCACATGTGATGAAGCCTCTCTGCTCCATCGCTCAATATTCATCTAGAACAGTGGTTCTCAACCAGGGTTAGCGTGGAACCCTAAGGCTTCCTCCAGAGGCTGCTTGGGGTTCCTTTGACAATTTCTGTCTCTCAGATAAGTTCCCCCTGAAACCGTTGATCTTTTTAGCTATCTGGAAGAAGGGAATTCTTCCCAATGTCCACAAATGTAAGGAGCATTCATCCCACTAATGTATCATGCGTTGTAAATATAGTCATTTTTGGCAGGGGTTATGGAACCTGAGACCTTAAAATTATTTCAAGGGTTCCTCCACGTTAAAAAGGCTGATCTAGAACATGAAGCCAAATGAGAGAGCAGGAAAGTCTTCATAAACAGGTCTACACAACCGCAATTAGGCCTGGTAACACCAGTGGGATTTCATATGCAGCTGCAGTGACAAAACAATGCACATCACATCAAAAGTGCCCATTCACATCAATGCAGCACTGCATGTTTGTGGAAAAGGGCCATGTGTTAAAAACAAGTTTTTTTTGTTTGCACACATTTGCGAATGAATGTGTAAGCTGCAGCAGCCATGTCACAGCACCACAGTTTACTGAGAGTCTCCCAAGTTGGAACACACACAGGGCTTTTTTTCTCAGAAAAAAGGTGCAGGAAACTCAACCATGACCCTCCCAAAACTGGTCAAAATTCCACCAACAGTGGGAGGGTCTTAAAGGGGCATTAAATACCAGGAGTGCCTAAGCGCAGAGTTCGGTGGGGCTACACACAGAGTGCAGAGTTCAGGGGTGTGCTACGTATACAGTGCAGAGTTCAAAAGTGCAACACACAGTACAGCCTTCTTTCACAGCTGCTTAGTTCTGCATCCCCATCTCACTTTTACCGCTCTTCTTCTCTAGTACCTCCCCTCACTGTAGACCGCTTTGCCTCTCTCACTTGCAGGGAGATCATCCAGTAGGGGTGTCAGCATTCGCACTCCACCCCGGACACAGCCCCATACTGCACTTGGAAAACACAGGAAGCCAGACCTCTGTGTTTATGAGTGATAGTGGGGAGCAGGGAGCAAAGGGCCTGAGCCAGAGGTGGTGGAACTCAGTTCCACCAAGTTCCAGCTGAAAAAAAGCCCTATATCTATCTATCTATCTATCTATATATATACACACACACACAGATAAATATTTGCTTAAAGCGGAGTTCCGGGCACAAAATCAATCTTTTTTTTTTTTTGTGCCCGTCCGCTAGTTCTCCATCACCTGAAAAGGAATTGGATAGTTACGTTTTTTTTTTTTTTTAACTCACCTTGTAATTGAAGATCGTAAATGCTCACCTCAGGGTACTTCCTACCTCAGCGCCGCGGCTCCGTCGTCATTTCCTGTCTCGCGATGATTCCTGGGAGCTGAACGTCATCGCTCCCAGGAATCAATGCGATGGCACCGGCCCCCGCTTGTCACTTCTGGGGCGCCGCACCGGAAGTGACGAGAGGGGCCGGTGCAGGCGCATTCTGGGAGAAGAGGATGCGGAAGAAGACGCAGAAGAGGACCGCGCCGACTTCAGCTGCCCACAAGAGAGATGGCAACGCTGTGGAAGAAATTTTATAAGTGAGTATTTCATCTTGCAACCGGGACAGATCAGAGGCTCAGGCTAGCCATTGTGGAATGTACTAGCCCTGACTGTCCCGGGGGTATGTTTATTGAAAAATGGTTCCTGTGCCCGGAACTCCGCTTTAAGGCAGGTATGCCTGGAAGGAGCCCACTTCTCCTTAAAAGTGATGCACTGGAAACCCAGCAATAGCACAATGGTAGTAAAGCTACCCACACTACAAATGGCAACCACCCCAACCTGCAACTGGCTTATGCAGCAAGGAGCACGTGGAAGGGCGACCCCAAGTCAGAAAACAAAGAAAAGTTTTAAGTTTACTTATCAACCAGCCTGCAACAAACCAAATTGACCCAGTTTCAACTTGAACCGTTAAGACTGGGTTAACGTGGTTTGTTGTAGGCTGGCAAATGAACTGTGAATTTTTGTTTGTTGTTTTTTTTTTTTTTTTACATATGTCAATGGTGTGGTTGCAAAAAAAATGCACAAAGACATGATACACCACCATGGCCATGTCACTGAATATAAACTGGGCCTATAGCACTTAACACAAATGGAAAAGAAAGAAAAAAAAAAAAAAAAAAACACAAACCCACTTTGTAATTATGGATCCGAACACAGCAAGCCCTCGTTCACATTGGAGCGACTTGTCATGTGATTTGACAGATCAAACCGCATGACAAGTCACACCCCATCAGCGGCAATGGCACGGTTCAAGTCGGTGTGACGCAGACTTTGCGGTGCCTCATTGAACTGAAAAAGTATTTCCTGCACTAAATTTAAGGATTTCAAGTGCAACTTGCACAGACACACATGCACGAAACCGCACAGATGTCTTCCAAGTCGCATTCACATGCCGCTTTGAAATTGTTCAATTTCAGATGAAGTCGCACAATTTCAAAGCCACATTCAGCATGAACTAAGTGTAACATTGTTTTGAATGGAGCCACACAAGTGCGCAAACATGTACTGCATTCAGATCCTTAACGTGGAATCCCAAAATCGTGCACTTTACACACTTATGCAAATAAATGCAGTTATATGCATTTGTAGGCGCATAAACAAGTCTAAACAAAAAGGAAAAATACGTATGTACGCATTGCATACTATGCGTCTAATAATTTACTGATCATTACGCAGGAACACACGTAACAACATCAGAATTTGTACGGCCGTGTGAACAAAGTCTTACTTTTTAATTCGCCATTACAATTAAATATGAGAACAAAGACGTCACAGCCGTCACCCCCTATCCGGGGCCCACATGAATTATGGAGGAAGTCCCCGCCATCCAGAAGGTGTTTGCAGTCAATCGTCACTTATTAATAGACCAGCAGGCCTGGCTGAGCCCCGATAAGAAGCGCCGAGGCCTGTAAACAGTTAACGAGCGCCTGCCTCTCAGCGGACGAGCGTTCACTAATCTGCAAAATGGTGAGCCGAGGTCCAGACTGAACTCCCCTTCCCCCAGCTCCTTCCTCCTCCCCCACATCCGTCTCTAACATCTTGAATCTCGGCCAAGCCCGGTCACCAGGCAACCCAGCCACGTGACCCGCACAAGACGTGCAGCCCCAGCGCCCCCCTCCTCCTCCCCCGGCACCATATTGCTGTGACGCACTCACAAATTACGGCCCGTCGTTAGGCAGCGGAGACTGCACACCCGGAAAACACGACAGCCGTTCGCTATGGGAGAATAAGAAAGAAGCGCTGGCTCCGGGTTGCCCCACGCACCACCGTTCAGCGAACCCTCAGAGAGCCGGGAGTGCGCGGTTACATAATGGCGCCTAGCTCTCCCTCTGCACCCGCATCCCCCAGCAGCTCCTTCCCCTCCCACCTACTGCAACATGATGTCACGAGCAGCCTATCGCGGAGCGCCGTCGATGCCCCGCTCTGGCCCTCATTGGCTGCCTCTAGCTAGCCCCGCCCACCAACAAACAACACTAAAATGACAGCAAATTAAACAGGGCGCCATGATCAGCCAGCGGCTACAAGGACAACGTAAAAAGACAGGGGACTAGAAAACCGCACAGGGCTACGGAGAAGACAGTTTAATAACCACTCAACGAATACAATACTTGGTGCAGCGACCAATGTCCAATCAGCAGCCGTTTCTCTCTTAGTCTCTCTGCGCACACACACGCAGCCAGACGGCCGAGTGGTGCTGTAGTGAGAGAGCACGGTAAAGCCGCCTCGGTCCAGCGTACCCTCTCCAGTCCCGTCCATTGCCCTTCTCTCTCCATGGAGACAGTGCAGGAGTCAGCGAGTTTTTAGCACGCATCTCGAGCCTGCGCACTGGGCTTCACGGCCCCTGCAAACCCTGCCTGGGAAACCCCGAAGGCGTCTTCCCCCCCCCCCTCAGCTGGAAACACCATGGTGATACTCGGCGCAGAGATGGCCACCCATCGACATCTAGTGACATACCAACCCCTCTCCGGAGAGCTGCCGGCTTGTCAGGGCGGCCTTGTTAACAGACTCCAGACACTTGCGTTGTATAATAGGACATGGCTGTCTCCGTAATACTGTGCGCGCTTTATGACATTACACTAAGGTGAGATTTCCTCACAACATGGCGACCCGCGCTACCACAAAAAAAATGTTCGCCGAACACGACTCTTACACCCTTCCCGCATCGCACAGCTCCACCTCGGATTGCAGAGAAAGTCTTCCGTACCTACTGAAGCCCTATCCGTTAATGCGGGGCTTTGCCCATACCTAAGATGGCTCCAGTGGCCTCCGGCGCTACACGGCTTACACGGAGAGGGCGTGGCATCCCGGGAATCCCTGCCTGCGCCCACAAGCAAAATGGCGCCCTCTGACGTCTCACTAGCGCCATTTTACTTGAGGGCAGAGGCGAGCTTTTTCGAGCTCTCCCACCCCACCCCCATACCCGCAGCAGTCGAAGGCTCCCTGGCAGGCAGGACGGTGAACCCCGTGCAAGCAGTCGACGCCATTTTCCAGAGAGAGGCAGTGACATAGAGCCAGCGTAGGCTGAGACACGGGAGGAGTGGGGTTTGTACACATTGGGGCTGCAGTCAGCGCAGGCACTGCAAATACCCGCTATTTGTCTCTCGAGCGCCAGCCGTTCCTAGAAGGCTTCAGTCAGGTCAGTGCGGCCGGCCATTTCCCTGTTCACATAACGGTCCCGGAGGCTGACGGCTCTTCTCCTGTCACCTCAGAAACTGCCGCTAGCAGAGAGTGAGCGCTGAGTCCTTCTTCTTCCTTCATAGTGCCAGGCTCAGCACCGGAAAATCCCCCCAGGAGGAAGAAGAGGGTGTGTGACTTGTGAGGACTCCTGGTTCCTGGCTGGTGCACACTGTAGGTGAGTTCTTGTCATGTATCTCTCTCTCTCCACAGAATATGGCGGGTTCATGGTCAGCGCAGCTCACACTTGGCACTGAGGAGAGGAAAGGGGGTGGGTGGGTGAAGGCCGCACTATTTGTGGGGTGCTTCTCCATCTACACAACTGACCTTGTATACAACCATACACACCAATTGTCTGCCAGGCGTGTGTGTGCTTCATCCTGTCATTGGTCATTCATCCTGGGCGGCTTCATGTCTGCTTCTGGCCTCTGCTGATGAGGCTGTAGTGTACGAACACCCCCCCCCCCCCATATATTCTATCCTCTGCCTAATGCCCATCTGCTGGACGTGTTTACAGGCTGCCATCACTGGAGCCTTATTGTCAACGAGCTGCCGGTCGACCTGGCATTGGGGAAGAAAGGGGCTACTAAGAGGATGACTTGACAGGCTGTATGGATGGAATGCTGTGTCTGCATCCTCTCATCACATATATCCTATTAATTATCCCTGTGTTCTCAGGTGCTGGGGGGGCTGTGTGTACATCCCCTCATCACATATATCCTATTATCCCTGTGTTCTCAGGTGCTGGGGGGGGGGGGGGGGGGGGGCTGTGTGTACATCCCCTCATCACATATATCCTATTATCCCTGTGTCCTCAGGTGCTGGGGGGGGGGGGGCTGTGTGTACATCCCCCTCATCACACATATCCTATTAATTTTCCCTGTGTTATCAGGTGCTTGGGGTGGGGGGGCTGTGTGTACACCCCCCTCATCACATATATCCTATTATCCCTGTGTCCTCAGGTGCTGGGGGGGGGGGGCTGTGTGTACATCCCCTCATCACATATATCCTATTATCCATACTGTGTTCTCAGGTGCTGGGGGGGCTGTGTGTACATCCTCATCACATATATCTTATTATCCATACTGTGTCCTCAGGTGCTGGGGGGGGGGGGCTGTGTGTACATCCCCTTCACACATATATCCTATTATCCCTGTGTCCTCAGGTGCTGGGGGGGGGCTGTGTGTACACCCCCCTCATCACATATATCCTATTATCCCTGTGTCCTCAGGTGCTGGGGGGGGGGGCTGTGTGTACATCCCCCTCATCACATATATCCTATTAATTTTCCCTGTGTTATCAGGTGCTTGGGGTGGGGGGGCTGTGTGTACACCCCCCTCATCACATATATCCTATTATCCCTGTGTTCTCAGGTGCCGGGGGGGGGGGGGCGGCTGTGTGTACATCCCCTCATCACATATATCCTATTATCCATACTGTGTCCTCAGGTGCTGGGGGGGGGGGCTGTGTGTACATCCCCTCATCACATATATCCTATTATCCCTGTGTCCTCAGGTGCTGGGGGGGGGGGCTGTGTGTACATCCTCATCACATATATCCTATTATCCCTGTGTTCTAAGGTGCTTGGGGGGGGGGGGGCTGTGTGTACATCCCCTCATCACATATATCCTATTATCCCTGTGTTCTCAGGTGCTTGGGGGGGGGGGGGGGGGCTGTGTGTACATCCTCTCATCACACCCACCTTGGTTCTCTTTTCCATCGCATATATCCTATATGGATTATATCCTTGTGTTCTCAGGTGCTTTGGGATGGGAGGTGTGCTGTGTGTACATCCTCTCATCACACCCTCTCAAAGTTCTAAGTATGTATATGTGTGTACATGCTCAACACACCCCTCTGCAACATGGGGTGTGTGTAAAATAATAAATACTCAGTGAAGTGTGTGCATCCTCTGCAAAACTGTGTGTATAGTGAGAGATAATTCACAGGGAGGTGTGTTTGCACATTCCATACCCGCAAAGCTGTGTGTGTATATATATATATATATATATATATATATATATATATATATATATATGTGTATGTGTGTATATATATATATATATATATATATATATATATATATAATCTCCTTTTTGTATGTATATGGTAAAAATCTTGATGCCCAGGGAGGATTGCTGTGCGTACATCCTCTGCAAAGTTGTGTGTGTGTGTGTGTGTATATATATATATATTACACACCTATATAATGTGTGCAACAAAAGTTAATGTGTGGCCAGAGAGGTGTGCTGTGTGTATATCCTCTCACACCCTCTGCAAAGCTGCTGTGTGTGTATATGTATCTTAACATATAGATATGTATTGTGTTTATATAATACAATATAGAATGCTGAGGGAGGTGTGCTGTGTGTACATCCTCGTACACCCTCTGCAAAGCTGCGTGTATATTTGTCTATACATGCATATATATTGTATATAATAAAAAAAAAAATCTAGGATGCCCAGGGAGGTGTGTACATCCTCTCACACCCTCTGCCAAGCTGCATGTATTTTTGTCTACATACATATATAGTGTGTGTATATAATACAAATTCTAGGATGCCCAGGGAGGTGTGCTGTGTGTACATCCTCACACCCTCTGCAAAGCTGGAGGTCTTTCCAGGGCTTTCTGCTCACAGGCTGCAGACATGATGGGGGAGGAACAAGCAATCCTGTGTGTAAGTCAGGCCAGCTCAGACACAACAGCAGAACACAAAGAAGGGGAACACCATGCTGCCTTTAGCCTTCTATTCAGTAAATTTGCTAGATTTTCACTCAGACAAGCTGCCCATAGTGCTAGAATGTGTGAAATGTATATGTCGTTTGGTTGCCCCTCCTCAGGACTGCGGAATACATTGTTCTACTACATAACCTTCTATAAATGTTCGGAATGATCTCTGTATGTGTGAATGTGTTTTGGTTGATCTATACAGAACCTGTATTGCTGATCTTTGTGGGGGGTGGTGTGGTCCTCGCGTACTAAATTCTCTAGGTTGCTGTTAGATACATGGGGGTGGGGGTTTCATATCTGTTGATAATATGCATTCGTTGCTGGTATTTCCCTCTTTTGTCTTTTGGAGAGGCCAAATATGGCGCTCCCAGCTGATGTCTTTTAATCAGCCTGGGCTCCTCACACCCCATACAGTACATATGTCTGCAGCACACCATTGCAAAGTTTTTCTTTACAAAAAAATACATTCAGTGTATCTCCTTTTGCATTCTTTCCTGGAAAGATCATCATATCTAATACCCAGTGTTGCAAATGTTTACATTTCAAAGTATTTGAGGTTTGCCATGTTGTTGTGTTTTGTTTTTTTTTTTTTTTGTAAATATTAAATCCCCTTGAACTAGCGATTTCAACCTGAAATTGACGACAGTCGAGCCTGGGAGGATTTCTGTTGGTGCCTTTAGCTGGGGAGGCAGGGGGCGGTGAGAAGGGAGTGCACACTATGCTCCTGTGTATATTGTCTTCCTGCTCTACTTTAACCCGTTTGTTTCCTAATGAAGCTGCATCACACTGCAGCAGAATCTCCTTCATTCCTCTTGAAATCATTTAAATCCTAACCATATCAGTCAGGCTCAGGCGCAGGTATTTTTATTTTATTTTTTTCCTCCAGTTTTGGAAAAACTTCAGTAGTTGTTTAAAAGACACATAGACTTATTATTTTAAGTAATGACTCCATAACACGCTCCTAAAATGAATGGTAACAATGTTTGTTTAAAAATGCAACATTATTTGTGTTTTTGGATTAGCATAGCCAACTAAATCTACACCCATCCATACTGATAGAACTATGGTTGCTGCCATTGCTGGCTTTTTTTGAGCATCTAGCTTCTTGACTGTTGTCCTACTAACTGAAGAGCCTTTCCAGATCCATTCCAAGTTGATGACAAAGGTCTTTATCTGCATACTTTTTCACAGTTGCTGTCAAAGCATTAAATGAAGAGGGTCAGTGTGACAGCCAGGCAACTGGCAATTCTAGAAAAAGGTCAGCAATGGTAGCCTCAGTTTACTTTAAAGAACAAGACTTTGGATTTTAACTTTCGACTGATGCTTTAAGGGCAAAAAAAAAAATTGCTGTACTTATTTGCTGTACTTATTTTTTTGTAACGCCAACAATTTATGCATTGATATTTATTTTCACATCAGTCCCTGACCTCAAGGAGCTTACAGTCTAAGGTGTCTAAATCTTGTTCATGCATACTAGGGCCAGTTAAGACTGGAGTCAATTGACCTGCCAACATGTCTTTGGAGTGTGGGAGAAAACCCAAGCAGGCACAGAGAGAACATGCAATATCCGTGCGGGTAGTGCCATGGTTGGGATTTGAACCCCAGTGCTGCCAGGCGGAATTACTAACCACATAGCCATTGTGCTGCTCTCCTACAGCTTGGAGAAATGGAACACCAGGAGCTAGTTGTGGCCAGGGAGGTGTATATGCAGGGAGATCTTCTCCTGGCTTGATATCATTCAGAGATGGTGTCTAAACACATTTCACTAGTGTGGGAAAGGATAAGTACTGCTTTCTGCGGCTCTGTTAGAGAGATTTCCTCTCCCTTCCCATTTGCAAACAATGGTTTTACCAGACAGTAAGTGAGGGGAAAATCTGCAACAAGGGCAAAGGCACAAATAACATTTCAAACAATAAAACTTCAGCACTCCAAATTAAACTTCCAAGATTACTTTATTGAAATCCCATATCAGAAGTTTTCACGGTACACACTTTTTTTCTGTGTTTGACAACCCATCTGCCCTAGATGAATAATGAGGTTTGTGACTGTGTTGTGTGGTTTGATATATTACAAGATTAAAAAAAAAAAAAAAAAAACTGACATTGATGTTAGTCTTCCCTCTACTCTACTAAGGAAATCATTTTTATTTCTATCTGTGATGCTGTTGGAGAGTTAAATTCACTTCCTATGTAGTAGAACATTGTTTGCTGGAAGTGAGACAAAATCTAATGAAGTTCCAGTGATAGTAAAACCATGACAGGAGTCTTCTATCCAAAAGTAAGATAATGTTTTGGGTGGGCGTACACTTTAGATTCTGTTATGCCTTGTTTCCACTGAGCGGAACGGTTCGGGTTGGTACAGTTTGGAATGGTTATAATGGTCCGGCCTATTCAGGTGAGCTTTCCACTGCAAGTCTGGACTATTATCTGGACTGAGCTTTTCGTTTGACGTGAGCATTAATGTTTTCCTGTCAGCCAATCGGTGTAATGTATCGTATGACGCCAGTAGCTCCGCCCTGACCGTACCGTACCATTTCCTATGGCCCTACATCTGGAGGAGGACCAGGAATGGTGCAGTTTGGTTCGGTTGTATGGGCCACTTTCATAATGGAAACACTCAAAATAGCGCACCGAACCGATCTGCTCAGTGGAAACTAGGCATTATATTATAGTTCTAATAAGATTATGACATGTTGATGCCTGAAATTGTGAGCCTTAATGGGTAAAATAAGTTGTAAAACTGCTTTATGTTCTTATAGTAACTTTTGGATTAATTAGCAACATGTCAGGGAGAGGCTGATTACTGTGGGCAATATGAGCACATCTTTAGGATACTATTATAGTGGACCTTACATTTAATTACTTTATGTTGTCATAATTCTGGTCTTTTTGGCTTTCATTTTTTTTTTTTTTCTTTCTCCCAAACGTGACACCATTTTAGACGATTCAAACATTGCCTTTATCTTTAGCAACCAGGCAATTTCTGTTTCATAAAAATCCACCTTTGGCTGCAGCTTAGAGGCAGAATTTGACACATAGATGGCAGTTAAACTTAAGGGGGGTCTCTGTAAAGCTGGTCATACATGAATCCCCCTTGCTGTTTTCCTATAGTGGGACTCTCCTCTGTCAGAATACACTAATCAGCAGCCACAGTCACTGACAAACGTTTTCCAACCTGTCCATTCTACAGAAGGCCATCAAATGATCAAATTCTGTCCAACAGGGATGGCCACATGCAGGTCAAAATTTGGCCCATCCCTACTAAGCTGGTTAAATTTCGATGAGTCTATGGCCAGCTTGAATTGATTGTAAATGCTACTTTTTAACTCCTGGACAAAAAAAAAAATAAAAAGTTGAAGGTTTTTTTTTTTATCTTAATGCATTTTATGCATTAAGATAAAAAGCCTGTGTGTACCAGCATCTCTAATACTTACCTGTGCCCCCTCTTTGTCCAGCGATGCCCATGAGTCCCTCGGCTGTGCTGGGACTCGCTCCTGATTTTCTGAGATACAGCCGTGGCGCCATTGACTCCCACGGCTGTCAATTAAAGTCAGTGAGCCAAGAAGGAGAGGGGGGTGGGGTCAAATGGCAGCTCCGTGTCTGAATGGACACACTAAGCTGCAGCTTGGCTTGGGTACCCCTTAGCAAGTTGCTTGCTGTGGGGGAACTCAATAGGAGGGAGGGTCCAGGAGAAGAGGCGGATCTGGGCTGCTCTGTGCAAAGCCAACTGCACAGAGCAGAGCAGGTAAGTATAACATATTTGTTATTTAAAGAAAAAAAAAATAGACTTTACAATTACTTTACTTTCAAACTTTTCATACTTGCCTGCTCTGTGCAGTGGAATTGCACAGAGCAGCCCCCAAACTTCCTCTTCTTGGGTCCACTGCTGGCGCTCCTGGCTCCTTCTCTTCTGTCCAATTGCTCCCTCTGCTTCAACCAAGCCGGGGAGAGTACTGGATCCAGCACTGTGCTTGTCTGCAGTTAAGGCCCAGGTAAGTAAATGGGGGGGGGGGGGGGTGGTTGGCTGATGCCTAATTTTTTACCTGAATGCAAAAGGTAAAAAATTTTAGGCTTTATAATCCCTTTAAGTATCTTGGAGGTTGGACTGACATTCTCTTTTAAATGGCACCAGCAAGGGAGTGAAGTTTGTTGATTGGTCAATAGCTTGGTACGTTTTTAATTTGGAAATGCTTTGTACTTTTTTTCTGATCTTCTTCAAAAATATGACCATAAAATTGCTGGATACCATTGAGCTCTTATTGGGTGTGCAAGACTTCCAGCGCTTAACATAGCGGTTAACATTTTCCCAGGGAAATACTAAACCATAACTGCAACATTACCACACATTGGTGCCATTCTTTTTAATGTGACCAAAGGACATTTTGCTGAGTGTTTGTATAAAGACATGGCACACAATACGTTTCTCTACGTATATATAGTGCATCTCGTTGATCATGTGTAAGAATGCCTTGGGTCTCTTGCACATGGGCTAAAAAAAAAGCCATGTTTTGTTACAGATCTGAACACAAGTGCATTGCGGTCTATGAAACATTGCACACAGCTACATAAAAATCAGTAATACAGTATAGTGACTAGTTCAAAGCTGTAAAATAAAAATTGTAAATTTTACATTAAATACAGTGCTTTACGTATGTGCATTTGTATGAAGAAGGTTGCGCATGTATACGCAGGTTTAAATGCCCATATGCATGCGTATGCTTAGTCGTGCCTTATACTGTATAGTGTATGTGGAGAAAGCTCTTTTATATTCTCTGCTCTTTCAGCACCTAATCTATGCTCTGGATGTAGCAGTAAGGGCATGCTAGAGATGAGCTTTGACAAATATTACATCTTGAGCAGTGGAAATAGAAAATTGTATGGAGAAGACTTAGCTGTTTTTGTGTAGCCACATAATTGGGCTCTAAAGTCTCAACTATTTGTGCCCTGTATTTTGCTTTGCGTTCTGTATGTTATCACAAATGACCTATTATTGCACATCTCCATGTAAAAAAAGACTAGAGATGTGTAGAAGTAGCCAAGCATATACGATACATGTCAGCTGTTATCAATGTTTTGTGAAAACTTGAATGGCAGGGAAATTTGTAGAACTGATCACTTAAGAGGTTGTCCTTCAATATGGAATGCTCTCTTGGTTCTTGGATTTTATGCTCTTTACAGAACTAAATGTGACAGTCAGTCTGCTGATAAGCTCTTAAAGGCTAAGTTCACCTTTTTACATTACAGTTCACCCAAATAAAAAAAAAAAAAAAATATATATATATATATTTTTGGTGAACTGTAATGTAAAAATGTGAACTTAGCCTTTAAGGACAACGTCTTAAGTGATCGGGGGGGGGGGGGGGGGGGCTGGTCGGGGCGCAGCTTTATCGACTGTCACAGGGGGGCAGGAGGAGAAAATTTTATATTCTCTACCTTTTTATATACAGGTGGAACATGTAACATGTTCCAAAGGTGAACGTTTCCTTTAAAGAGAGTGGTCATTGCCTGCATTTTATTTTGACAATTGCACATGGAAAATGCATTTCCTAGCTCCCATCCAACCTGCAAGCTATTTGGTGTGTCTGCATATATCCTCTCTCGCACTCTTTCGCTCTCTCATAGAGAGAGATATCCTATCCAAAATATGGAAATTATGCATTTTACACTCAGTGAGATGGTTTAACTTTTGTAAAAGGTGATTAGTAATTAGTCTCCCAAAATGTTTTAGCGTGACAAGTTTCTTAAAGGAGCAGTGTGGGGATAAAAAAACCTATACATCTTGGCTGCAGCTGTCCCCCACCAGCTCTAAAACAGAACTGAGCGATCAAATGACCACTGATCGCTCAGTGTCTGTTTGCTCTGTGCAGACAGCGGTAACTTAGTCACCTGCCCCTCAAGTGTTCACTTGGTGTTTTGGGCTTGTTTGCGGGCTGGGGCCAGCACTCTATGGGATATCCTATCTCCTTGCAATTACTACACGCTATACACCTGGAGCAGCGTTTTTCCTTTCTTTAGCATCCTGGTGTTGTGGGCTGGGGAGCAGATAGCTCAGGATACCGGGGTCACTGAGAGGCTAAAGCAGCTGCTGATTAGGCATCTGGGTGGATCTTAACATTTTCGGGATCCTTGCAGAGCCTGGACCGGCACTTTGATGTCAGCTAGCAGCGGGCTTTGGTCAGAAATCTTTCGCCATACTACTTTTATAGCATTAGAGTGCTTGTAAACCCTAGCACTATTTGATCCCTTTTGGTCTGCAAAATATATAATTGTTTTGTGTGAAACGTCATATGGTCTCTACCTGTGTTTTGTCGTCAGTCAGCAATAAAGTAGGCAGGGCTGACACCGCGTGCTTTGGAATTCAAAGCTGAAATGCATTGAGGGGCATTTACGAAGGCTGGCCATACATTATACAATTTTTTATTTTTTTTAGATTTACCTAAACCATATACACTGCTCAAAAAAATTAAAGGAACACTTTGAAAACCCTTCAGATCTCAATGGGGAAAAAATATAAGCTGGATATCTATACTGATATGGACTGGGTAATGTGTTAGGAATGAAAGGATGCCACATCGTTTGATAAAAAATAAAATTATCAACCTACAGAGGGCTGAATTCAAACACACCCCAAAAGTGAAAAAAATATGCAACAGGCTTGTCCATTTTTCTGAAATTTCATTGCAGCAACTCAAAATAATACTCAATAGTTTGTATGCCCCGCCCCCCCCCCCCCCCCCCCCACGTGCTTGTATGCATGCCTGACAATGTTGGAGCTTGCTCCTAATGAGACAATGGATGGTGTCCTGGGGTATTTACTCCCAGATCTGGACCAGGGCATCACTGAGCTCCTGAAGTGCACCCTGGCGGGGTCAGATGGACCGAAACCAAATGTCCCAGAGGTGTTCTATTGGACTTGGGTCAGGCGAGTTTGGGGGAAATTCAATGGTATCAATTGCTTCATCCTCCAGGAACTGGCTGCATACTCTAGCCACATGAGGCTGGGCATTGTCGTGTACCCAGATACCTAATGGCAGTCAGGGTACCATTGCCTAGCCAGTAGAAGTATGTGCGTCTCTCCATGGATCTGCCTCCCCAGACCTTCACTGACCCACCACCAAAACCAAGTCGTGCTGAATGATTTTGCAGGCAGCATAATGTTTTCCACGGCTTCTCCAGACCCTTTCACGTCTGTCACATGTGCTCAGGGTGAACCTGCTCTCATCTGTAAAAAGCACAGGGTGCCAGTGGCGGACCTGCCACTTCTGGTCTTCAATGGCAAATGGCAATCGAGCTCCATGGTGCCAGGTGCCCACTAGAGTCCATGAAGTCTGTATCTGATCAGGGACTTTCACTCCAGTGACCTGCTGGAGGTCATTTTGTAGGGGAGTGGCAGTGCTCATCCTGTTCCTCCATGCACAAAGGAGCAGATGATGCTCCTGCTGATGGTTGAGGACCTTCTTCGACCCTGGCCCGCTATCCTAGAGTAACTGCCTGTTTCCTAGGATCTTCTCCATGCACTTGAGACTGCTGGGAGACACCGCAAACCTGGCAATGGCACGTATTGATGTGCCATCCTGGAGGATTTGGACTGCCTGTGTAGGGTCCAGGTATCCCCCCCCTCATGCTACCAGTAGTGACACTGACCCTAGCCAGATGCAAAACGAGTGAAAAAGTCAAAGATGCGTAGGGGAAAAAAAAGTCAGTGGCCTCTACCTGAAAAAACATTCCTGTTTTGGAGGTTGTCTCATCGTTGCCCATCTAGCGCACCTGTTAATTTCTTTAACACCAAAGCAGCTGAAACTGATTAACAACCCACCTCTGCTACTAAACTGACCAGATCAATATCCCAGGCGTTTCATTGATTTGATGCTATACTCTGATTAAAAAGTGTTCCTTTAATTTTTTTGAGCAGTGTATTATGAGGGTAAACCTAAACCCTTTCAATTGGTATGCAATCAGGCAGGCCCTTGCACTTCATAATTGAAGGGAGGTCTAAAGGAAATGGAATAAGATTGTATAATGTATGGCCAGCCTAAGGCTTTATTCACACCGGAGTGTGTCTTTTTTATTTTTTTTTTTTTTCAGTTGGTTGGTCAGGCTTTTTTGCAGGTGTTTGGATGCAGGCATTGACCTATAACAAAAATGCTGCTTGTAATCTGCCAAAAAGAAGCTCCTGTACTTTTTTGCGCTTCAGGCGACTAAACACTCATATGTGAACAGGGGCCATTGAAAATGAATAGGATTTTGCTTGTTGGCCATTTTGAGACTTTATAGATGAGCGTTTTACGTGCTGAAAAATGCTCAGGTGTGAACAGGGCCTTAAACTAAAGCAGCCAGAATCTGGAGCAGCTGTGTAGGGCAACTAGTCAGCTTGTCAATTTTACATTCACTGTTTTCTTTTCAAAAAGAAAGGTAGGACTGTACATGCAGCATGTGAAAAGGGTCAATGAGGAAATGGGCATGTATCGCAGAGATGTAATTTGAAAATTTTCTTTAATAATGTTGCTCAGATGTGCTGGGGTACCAGTGTGGCATGTGCCCCCCCCCCCCTTAACCAAGAAAACTACAGATCCCATATTAACCGTTTTTTTTAAAGGCCAAGTTCATCCTTGAAGCATGTTACACCCTTATTTAGGGTGTAACATGTTCCATTTCCCCCACATGATCAGCACCTTTTGTATAGGTCATTGATACTTCCTGCAGTTCTGAAACTGACAGCACAGACCTCTGAGCTGTAGGAAGAGTCTGCTGGAGCCAGAAATTGCACCTGAGATCCACTGATTACAGTTGCATTGCTCTGTGGGCTCCTGTGAAAACAATAATGCACATACAGTATGTGAATTTTTCTTTCAATGTTTAAGTTTATGATATTCAGGCTGCTTACAGCCCTCTGTTGTATACAAATCTGGGTAAAAACTGTGTATGCTTTTATTCTGGCTTTTTTTTTTGTTCATTTATTTTTTAGGCTGTATTGTGTTTATTTGTAGGTCAGTATATTGGAGCATGGTTAGCCCATATAAGGCTTTAGCACTAATAGCCAGTTTTGTTTCTATGACTTTCCTGTTTTAAAGAATGTAATACCTTTTTTAAAAACTTCATATGGCAACAGGAAAAACATCTGACATTAGCTTCAAAATCAATTTACTGATCTGCTTCTGAAGCCATTATGGTTGTGCAGGATCTGAAACTGCCTGCTTTATGTTCTTCAGTATCCGATTATAGACATAACTAATGTAGGTGTTCACTAAGCTGGTCAGATTGAATTCTAAGCTCAGTAATACCTCTACCTTCATTGGAGAACAACAATGTGTGTTCTTAACTAGATAAATATTTTTGTATTTGTTTTAAAAAGGGGAAAATTGCATTCATAGCAATTCATAAATGTGGCATGCCAGAGTAAGACTATTTGAGCAGACGACTAGCCACGATGCAGATTACATTGGCAGCTGTTTGTTCCACCTGTGAGAAGCTAGCTGCGCTTGTAACTTAAGTGATAGGTTGATAGTGGTCGCAGTTATCCATGGCTGTGCGCACAGCCAGTGATTACCTGTGGTGATTGCTGCTAGCTGCTCACAGGTAGCAAAACCAGGCCTAGTCTCCTGTGCGAACGCAGCCTTAAGCTACATATTGATGTAGGCAATCTGGCCATGAAATGTTTATTGTATTGAAAGCCTTTGACACATACATGGATGTTTCTATAGGTCCCAATAAAAATTATGATTCTTTATCTTTGTGTAATTTAATACTCTATCTGGTCCCATTGATCAGACTGGTCTCCTGGTTCTTGGGCTGTTTATTGGGTAAAGACCCTTCCAGCAGCAGATTGTTTGTTAGTAATTCGTCTTTATCAAAAAAGAACAGTACCAGTATGTTGCCTAGATACGGGAAAAATAAATCATTTTACCAGTGCAAATTGTGCAATCTGAATGTTGATTTGCCTTGCTAGTAGTAATGAGGTACGTAACTGGGCAGCAAGTAAATACTTTGGAAATCAATATGCAGTGTGCCAAATTGGGTCCAGCGTTATTAAAACCTCTTTAATAAATTGTCTATGTAGCACTATACCTCTTGCCCTTATTTTTTTCTGTCTTCTGTCCTTTTTGAGTCCGCAGCCTGTGTTTGCAACACAATCTTAACACAAGAATCTTTCTATGGCTTTATCCACCATAGAGTTGCATGCAGGGTCTCCCTGGGACCACCCTAATGTGCACAATCCCAACAGGGGCTAAGGTTTGTGAGGACTGCCTGCTAATGGAGTGCATGCGCAATATGGGCTGTGCAAAAGTCGTAGGAAACCCCTAATGCTGAGTGTAAGTAGTCATGGGGGATTTTTTTTACTACTTGGGAGTCTGCCTGATGCCATTAGGTGGGCCTGCATTTGTGAAGACAAATAGGAGGCTGGGTGCAAGGAATATGGGGCATGTGGTCCCAAAGCAGCAGATCACCTGAACAAGTCAGTCCTCTCCAATCTGAAAATCTGGGGAAGGTGTGCAAGAGTTGAACAGGCTGCACAAATGTTAAGCTGACAAGTGTAAATCTTTAAATCATCATACTGCTACATAGCCTGGCAATTGTTTTTTGTTTAACATTCTCAATCAAACTCTTAGTGGAAATGCTTATTAAAGTGGTTCTGAAGCCTCCAGGTTTTTTACCTTAATGCATTCTCTGCATTAAGTCCCCCTTTCAGAGCACAAAGGCACAGTGGGGCAGGTTGACGCGCCAATATCGCTTGTGGTGGTATGGCGATCTGTCTAATATATATATAATGTGTATATATGTATATTATATATACATTTTTTTTTTTTTTTTTCTTTGAGCAAGCTGGGTTGAACAAAAAAGTGGAGTGTGTATTCAGCTTTATACATACCTGAGCCTGATCTCGACCCAGCGATGTGCACAGGCTCTGCACTATCCCTCCTCATGGGGTGGATTGATAGCAGTGGGAGACATTGTGCTGTTGATCAAATTCTATGAAGGGGTGGGCCAAAGCACTGCTGTCTGTCTATGGACTCAGGCAGCGAGACGCGTGACTCAGCCTGCACAAATACCCCTTTGGGAAGCAGCTTGCTAGGGGGGCCTTTAGAAGGAAGGAGGAGCCAGGAGCGCCAGAGAGGGGCCCATTGCTTAGAGTATTTAAAGTGTCACTAAACCCAAAACCTTAAATTTTTTTTTTTTTTTATCAAATGCTGCATTACATGCTGTTCATACTCCTTATGAGACTTTTTTTCTGCAAAAAAACCTAGTTGATTTTGCTACTTTCTATCTCCACCTTCTGTTCATGTTCCCAATTCAGCTAGGAATTTTGCAGCTGTGGTGGCAACTCTGCACTTGTTCAGTCTTCGGTGAGTTTCTATGCTGAGCATTTCCTTCCTATCACATCTGAGCAACCCATGTGACTATAAAGCCACACATGGGTGTATACACAGTGCTAAATGACAGCCCACTCCCTCCCTCCTCCATTTCCACTAACAAGCTAAACACAATGGGGGTAGGATATTACATGTAGAATAATGGAGGCTTTACCTCCCTCTTATTCTTATGCCCCATACACACGTGCAGATTATCTGAAGACTTTTGTCTGCAGACTTACCTTTTCTATGTAGTGCAAGGGCCTGCCGGATTGCATACAAATTAAGTGTTTAGGTTTGACCTCATATTATATGGTTTTGGTAAGTCTGCAGACAAGTCTTCAGATAATCTGCACGTGTGTACGGGGCATAAGACACAGGCTTGAGGGTCTGGTAGAAATCAGCAGATATGTTATTGCCAAAAAAATATTTGATTTCAAATCTATATTTGTATGACAATTTAAAACAGTTTATTGGTATTGATAATTTACTCCAATGGCAGTGTTTTTTAAAAATGTGTTTATTAAAACGTGACCAGCAGCAGAGGACTAGAATCCCCTCCTGCTTATGTTTCCCCGCAGATAGGCTGAGAAAGATTTGTGTCATGTGACAGCTGTTTGGTGGATTATGAAAAAGGTACTTCGATTTATTTATTTTTAATTAAAAGTACAGTGCCATCATCCAAATACAGAAGTAGAAGAGACCATAAATTAAAGCGATTTGTAAAGTCATTTTTTTTCCCTATTAAAAATAAACATGTTATACTTGCCTGGTCTGTTGCAGTGGATTAGCATAGAGCAGCCTGGATCCTTTTCTCGGGTCCCTCTTCTGTTATCCTGGCCCCTGCCTCCTGTTTAGTGCACCCACAGCAAGCAGCTTGCTATGGGGGCACCAGAGCCGACTCACAGCTCTTTGTGTCCATTCAGACATGGATCCCTGGCCCAGCACCTCTCTATCCTGATTGGCTAGTTGATTTTGATGGCGGCAGCCAATGGCGCTGCTGCTGTTGTGTCTCAGCCAATCAGGAGGGAGAATCCGATGGCTGAGGTACTCGTGAACTGAGGGACCTCCGGTAAGTATTAGGGGGGCTGCTGCACACAGGTTTTTTTATCTTAATGCATTAAGATAAAAAAAAAAGCTTCTGACTTTACAACTCTAAGTATTGTGTGTTTACTATACCTTTTTACGTAGAGAAAGTTTATAAAAAAATAAAGTTTACAATCACCAATTCTAACTAGCTCCAGAGCTTTATATACGTTATTGCTTTAGCTCCTGCATTTTTGTTTGCGTGTCCTTTAAGGTAGATCTAAATCCTAACTGAATGACAGTTTGCTAAAACACAATTGCCATGGTTTATACTTGGTTTATATATAAATCGCTGTTTTGGATTCATTTTTTTTTTTTTTTTTTTTTTGCGTCTAAGTGACGGTGATCTCTAACTTTTTAGCGACTTCTGTTTTTATCTTCACTTGTTTCAGCATTGACTGCACATCCTTGCTGTGGACCTGTAGTGGTAAGTGGATCATGCCTGTACATTGTGTCTCTATAAAAGAGCTTGTAGACTGCTAGGAGATCATTTGACAATGTAGGGCCGTTATGGAGCAACAGTTGTTGCCCTGTAACGGGGCCACAGAAGTGTTATATTTAAATATAGGCAGCATGTTTAACCACTTCTGGACTGGAAGGATTTACCCGCTAATGACCAGGCCATTTTTTGCAATACGGCACTGCGTTACTTTAACTGACAATTGTGGTTGTGTGACGCTGTACCCAAATAAAATTAATGCCCTCTTTTTCCCACAAACAGCGCTTTCTTTTGGTGGTTTTTGATCACCTAAATGACTTAAGATTTATAAATGTAACTTGGCCTGCAGAACTTTCTTTTGATAGTGCTATATAAAAGGGGATCTCGCCAAAGAGAGGGATGTTTTCTCTTAGACAGGTGTAACTGGAACAGGTGTCACCATATGAAGTTTTCTCCTTGGTTCCTGTGACAACCCAAAAGTATTGCATTTCCTGTTTCTTTTTGTACTGAAGACAATGGTCACCAGGACCAATAGAGAGGATGAGCCTCCGCTGTGGGGACACAAATGGTAATAAAAACCCGGAGGAGTTCTAAGACCCCGTTCACACTGGGGCGACGCTACTTGCCAGGGTGACCTCACAGGTTGCGGTGCGCAGCTCGCACCGCGACCTCGGAGCGGCCGGCACGGACTTCATATCATTGAAGTCAATGCAGGTCGCTCCAGGTCGCCCCAAAGAAGCTCCGGACCCTTTTTCTAAGTCGGAGCGACTTGTGTCGCTCCTATTAGAACGGGTCCACAGCTACTCTATGGCAGGCGACCTGTCAGGCAACCAGGTCGCCTGACAGGTCGCCCCAGTGTAAACGGAGTCTAAGTCTTTCACTCTCTATCAAGAACTTTACAGATGTTAACTTTGTTGCCTTCAAACATAATTTTTATGTGCAGGTAGAACTTTCCAAATGCGTTACACTGGTCAAATACACCTGAACTAACTTGAAAATGTAAGTGATCGCAGCATCCAGTGTCAGTTTTTAATATGTCATTACCATACCTTGTCCATGACATTGACGCTTTTAAAATTTTTGTTAAGTAAAAATGTAAAATGTGCTATTCTTAGAGTAAACATAGCATGTAAAACATTTTGAGGCACAGTCTTGAAGAAAACCAAGGACAAACATTTTGTCATTTTAGCAGAAATAATGAAAATGTTTCAAATTCTTCTAGTTCGGTTTTTCCCTTGCAGGAACACCACTTGCTACTATAAATCCTTTTTGAAAAGTATTTCTAAAATGCAGTTTGTTTCTGCTTTAAAAGTTTGAGGTGTAGTGCTGTAAAGTAACAATGAAAGGGAAGCTGACTTCATAACATCCTGTCAGAACATATCCACATGCGCATGTCTTGCAAAAGACTATTGAACTAGCAGCTATGTTTTTTTCTTTTGTTCGTCTACATAATTGATTTTCTCTTTCGTTCATTGACATGCACAGTAGAGGGCTGCATTGGGTTTGGGCTCCCGCGGGACCCAACACAAATCTCGCGGGAGCGGGCGGTTTTACCTCTGCTGCAGGCGGGAGTGGGCGGTTACAAAATTTTGTGGAAGTCCCATGGGGAACGGTGCGATTTGGTGTACTGTATTTTCCGGCGTATAAGATGACTTTTTATAATAAAAAAGATACCCTTTTTTTTATTATAAAAAAAAGATACCCTTGTCTTATATGCCAGGTACTGTAGCTTCAGCTAGTTACAGAATGTCCTTATTAAATATTTTAGCCCACTGGATGTGTATACAGTACCTTCGGCAACTTACAGAACATTCCTGTGCTGTAATACTCTATGTACCATGCTGAGCCAATCACGGCAAGTGGTGTATTCTATTAATGCATACAAAGCCTGCTCGGATTGGCTGAGGCGGGCTTATTCAACCTTTGCCAATCCGAGCAGGCTTTGTATGCATTAATAGAATACACCATTTGCCATGATTGGCTCAACGCGGTACATAGAGTATTACAGCACAGGGATGTTCTGTAAGTAGCTTAAGCTTACTGTATACACATCCAGCGGGCTAAAATATTAATACAGAAGTTCTATATGTAGCAGAAGCTACAGTACATATTAGGGCACATCCAGCGGGCTAAAATATTTAATGGGGACGTGATGGAGCTGCGATAAATGTACAAACATCGCGGGTGCAGGCAGGGAGTGGACACAAACATTGCGGGTGCGGGCGGATGTGGACACAAACATTGCGGGCGGATGTGGACACAAACATTGCGGGTGGTCCTGGTCATACAATTTGCGGGTGCGGGTTTAATAAAACAGCCCCGCGCAGGGCTCTAATGCACAGCTCTTGATCTTCATAACCATTGGGTTATACTGCCCCCTACAGGAGTAGGACACTAGGCAGAAAAAGAATCTGGCTACACCTATGGGCAGTCCCAGGGGGTATACTCCCTCTCTCTGCTATAGGTACTCAGTTTTTTTTGTTTTTTTTTTCTGCCCTAATCAGGATTAAGGATCTAGTTCCTTGCTGCGATCTCTGGTATTTTTTTTTTCTTTTTAGATAGAAATTTTATTCTCCTGCTTTTTTCCTGTGAGATCTACAACCAACTGCCGGACGGGGCGACGGGCTGGATAATCTAGATCCAGTGGTCACCCCAGTCTGGCCAGCGAGCGCGCACAGACCTCTGCTCCATGCTAGGTCGGCTGCAACATAGCCCCATTTAGATGGGAGGGGTTCTCTGGAGCGGTGCCTGCCTGGTTCCTGGCATGGTGAGTAGTTGCTTGGGACAGTCAGACCCGCACCCCCATTTCATCTGTTGCCCATCCTACCCCCCCCCCTCCTCCACTTATGCTGGGGCTGTGTGTGTGTGTGTGGGGGTAGGGTCTGGTCCACCACCTGGGGGTGGGGGGCATGGTGCTATGATGGCAATGCGGGGGGGGGGGGGTGCAGCGCTGGCGACCGGAGGATTGGCTCTGTGCGGGGTGGGTTTGTACCTGGGTGTCTCGTGTTGCTGAGCGGGGCCACCATTTTGCTGTAGCCTGTGCGTTTCTATGCATATGGTTGTTTGTGTAGTCCGGTGGCCATTTTGCGGTGGTTTGCCATTGAAATTGGCGGCGACCACAACAGTGGAGCCCTGTGGGCAGCGATTTCGGTGCTGGGAGCCCCTTCTTATCCCCTGTTGCTAACTCCTGGGTTTTTTTTACTTCCTGATCGCTGCACATGAAGTGCAGATTATTCTGGTGCCTCTTTCTTCTGGGTGGTGAATCTGATAGGATTCTTTCCCTCTCTGCTGAGGATGGCTTGGTGCTTTGTCCCTGGCGACTGGGTGATGCTGCCAGCGCAGTGTGGGTTGTCCCTTTGCAGTGTTACTTTTGTGGGGTCCCACTGGTGACTCATGGGGTCTTTGGAACACATCTCCCCACCTGATCCTGAGGCTGCGGAGCCCTCCGGGTCCCAACCATCCATAGATGCACTGACAGCGTTTCTGGAGTCCTTTGTGTCCCGAATGGAGGTGGTTTTTGGGCGACGGGCTAGCCTGCCTTTCCCTGTCTCCGCTGCCGCAGACGTGGGTCACCCTGCCAGGTCTGCGACCACGTGCCCAGGATCCTCACATAGTTAGGATGATTCCTCCACATCTGCAACCGTGCACGAAAAGGTGCTGGTTGATTCACTGATTGTAACAGTGCGTGAGACCTTGAATACAAAGGATGCAGCAGGGACAGAGGCCCAGGTTCCCTTTGGCACTCGCAAGCCATCCAGAGCATCCCCTTGGGGTCCCAAGAAGTTATTAAGAAGTGGACTGTTCACTGGTGGTGGAACCTCCGGTTTACAGATTGAACAATGCAACCATGATTTTGGTTGAAGAGTCCCCAGCCGTTAAGGATCTGGCTGACGGGAAGATGGAGGCTGTGGCCCGCAATATGTACACTCTGGCTGGTTCGGCACGGAGGCCGGTATTTACCCATGCCCTGGTGTCGCAAACTCTGACCGTGTGGGCTCCCCTAGTGGCTCGGCTCTGTTTCGGCAGTGGTTCTTCAGCGTGTCTTTTGGCTTAAATGTTGGTCTGCAGACCAGACTTCTAAAATGCCATTGACCTCCCCTTTCAAGGGGATCGCCTGTTCGGGGCTACCCTGGATGACCATAAAGGTCTCACAAAGGGATAGAGTACTTTTTCTGTCGTTCATTGACTGACACAGCTCCAGAATCTTCTTGACCATTGGGTTATGCTGCCCCCTACAGGAGTAGGACACTAGGCAGGAAAAAGCTTTACCATGCCTATGGAGCAGTCCCAGGGGGTATACTCCCACTTCCTGCTTTAGGCATTCAGTTTTTTTTTTTTTTTTTTTTTTTTTTTATATAACTGATTTTTTCCTCTTTGTACTCACATGATCAGAAAATAATCAACTGCTTGACTGGGCGACGGACTGGATATTATAGATCCTTACAGTCTCCCCAGTCCAGCCAGCGAACATATGCAGACCTTGGCTCCACACTAGGTTGGCCGCAATATAGCCCCACTGGATGGGGCTTGCTTGCGAGTTTAACGTTGTCTCACGAAGACTCCTATGAAGTGGTCCAGGCTTGAGTCGCAGCGTGCCTCCTGGCCCGCAGCACCCCATCTCCGATGGAGAGATGGTCTTCCTGGAGCAGTGCCCACCCTCCCTGGGACGGTCGGACCCCCCCCCCCCCCGGGTTCCCTTCCCACACAGTCTTTCCCCCCATGTGTGTTGGGGGTCCCCTGTGGATCACCCCCCATCTGCTCACACCTAGCTTCCCTTCCCCAGGGGGTGGCCATACCTGTCCAGGTGCGTTTTTGGGGTGTTGAGCAAGCGGTGGGGGGCGGGCAGTCGGCGTGGTCTGTTAAGGGGGGGTGTCCTGGTGGGGGCTCCTGCCAGGGCCCCCCTTTACTGTACAGATGTCCCGTGTGGGGCCATCATTTTGCAGTGGATGGCTAGCTCTGTATTCGGCAGCCATGTTTGTGTAGTCCAGCAGCCATTTGCCCGGCAGCCATGGTGTACAGCTTCCAGCTGACCGGGAGTGGTGAGTTATTGAGTTATTGCGGGTGCCCTAGATCAGTGGTCCTCAACTCCGGCCCTCAGGGCCCACTAACAGGCCAGATTTTAAGTATTACCTTGGGGAGATGCAGACTAGAGTACTGCAATCACTGAGCAGCAAATGATATCACCTGGGATGTATTTCAGTTATCTTGCAAACCTGGCCTGTTAGTGGGCCCTGTAGGCCAGGGTTGTGGTTCCCTGATTAACATGAAGTCCCTCGTGCAAATTTTACCCCCCGATTCCCATCTCTGAGGCGGTGGGCCCTTCTGGGTCCCAGTCCGCCCTGTCTGCGATTAGTGGCGGCTCTGGAGTCATTAGTGTCCAAGGTTGATTTGGTCCTGCAAAAAAGGACCAACAAAAAGCGTCCACCGCCCTCACCTGCCTTATCTGTTTCCTCAGATTCTGAGTCTGATGCGGATGCGAGTCATCCTTCTGGGTCTGCGTCCACGCACCCTGAGTGTTCTGCTAGTGAGGATAATTCCTCTTCCACCACAGCCACGCATGAAAAAGTGCTGGTGGAGGCACTGGTTTTATCTGTTCGGGAAGGATGGATGCGGCTATGTCAGAGGTCCGGTCACCTTGGTACCCGAAAAATCCTCAAAAGTAGCAAAATTTATTTTTTTTCCTTTTTCCTCCCTATTTTGACAAAATTGTTGCAAATCCAGTGAGGTCATTCTACATGCAATGTGGTGGTTCCTAAGCGTTTCGCTAGAAGGTACCCATTTGTTAAAGTGGACAGTCCCACCTGTTGGGGGATTCCCCGGTTTCCAGGCTGAGCAAATCCACCCTGATTCTGGTGAAGGAGTCTCTCTGGCTTTTGAAGACCCTTTTGATAGAAAGGCAGATATCTTGGTCCATCACATGTTTACTATGGCCAGTTCAGTCCTTAGGCGGTTTTCACCATTGCCTTGGTGTCCCAGACCTTGATGGAGTGGGCTAAGCTTTTGCGCCGGGATCTGGGGGGGGGGGGGGGGGTTAACAGCTGCCCTCTTGTGGAGCTTTCAGGCCAGTTGGCATAGAGGTTGCAGTTTCTCTGCGATGCCTCTCTTGATGCGGCTCCCTTTAGTTTCTAGGCTGTCTGTGACAGCAGTGGTCCTTCGGTGCAGGATATGGCTGAAATGCTGGTCTGCGGACCAAGCTTCCAAGAAGGCCTTAGCGGATGTCCCCTTTATGGGGGATCGCCTGATTGGGTCTTCCTTGGACGAAATTATCAAGGGAGTCACAGGAGGGAAGAGTACTCTCTTCCCACAGGCTTTCAGGGGCAAATCTGTTCAGAAAGTCTGCCGAAGGTTCAAAGAGGGCCTGGTAAGCCGAGAGCAGGTCCTTCCAGACCTGCAGACAAGTCCTCTGCTATCTGGGGGGGGCGCCCTCACCCGTATCTGGGGGGGACGTCTGTTTTTTTTTTTTCCGGACCCGTGGACCTCTTTGATTCGAGATAGGTGGGTCCACGAGCTGATTTGGTCCGGCTACAAAATCTAATTTCGGTCTTATCCTCCAGAGAGGTTTTTTCCTTCCCAACCTGCGTTTTTATCCCCAGACCGCGTGCGTGGTCTCTTGGGGGCGGTACAAGATTTGCTACTGCAAGGAGTGATTGTACAGGTTCCAAACTCGGAACGTTGTCGGTTTTTTTTTTCAAGCCTGTTTACAGTTCCCAGGAGGAAGACTACGTTCGTCCAATCCCTGAACTGCTTTGTGCGGGTACAGAAGTTCTGGATGGAGTCTATACGTTCGGTGGCATCCCTTCATCAAGGGGATCTTCTGGCATCTATCAAGGACGCTTACCTCCATATCCCGTTATATGTCGGACCGGACATCAGCGCTTTCCCTGCTTTCCCTGCTTTGCCATGGGCCAGGAGCATTCTCAATTCATGGCGTTATCCTTTTGGTCTGCCTCAGCTCCTCGGGTGTTCACAAAAGTGTTGGCCCTGGTTTTAGCCTTGTTGCGACAGTGGGGGATTGTGGTGCTTCGGTACCTGGACAATCTTTTTCTACGAGTAGAATCTGACTGCTTTACGGGACAACTTGGACATCACTGTGCGGACTCTGCAGGATCGACTATGAATTTTCAGAAGTCTGCTCTGGTTCTGTCCACCAAGTTGGACTACCTGGGTTTGACTGTGGACTCATCCAGCGTGTTTTTCCCACTGGACAAGTTCCTAAAGCTTCAGAATGCCATTCAATTGCAGTTGTCCAAGCAGTCGGCCATCTCTAAGGACTTGCATGCAGGGCCTGATGGTGTCTACCTTGGAAGCTGTTCCGTTTTTGCTCCGTTCCACACGAGACTGCTGCAGAGAGATTCTTGCCAAGTGGGACAAGAATCTACAGTCTCTAGACAATCTCAGACAGGGTTTATTTTTTTTCATCTAATCAGTGAGAAGAGGGAGGACATTTATGAAATTATCCTGGAGATTAACCCTTGCACTGCACTGTGAACTTAATGTCAAAGTTTTTTTAGTTTTTTTTTTTTTTTTTTTCAATTTTCCCAGTTTAGCTTTAAGATGACCATCTACTGTAGCATAGCAATTTGTTTAATTGGAGTACATCTTTTTTTGTCATTGAAACCAAACCACTTCAGGCCACAAAGTTCTTATAGAATTATTTTATTTTTGTAAATGTCTTTTTGGGTTATTTGTGTGTGTGTGTGTTCACACTTTTTAAACTCCTAAGTGCTGCAGGAAGGGTTGGTCAGACTATGTGCATGGTCTGACCAAAGCTCTTACACAAAGCATTTGCTTAGCATTTCAGTGGTACAACATGCCCCCCAACACTGCTCTAATCATCCATGAGCAATGTTTTATTGGGCTTTAAAGTTTTTTGTTTTTCTTCACTTCACCCTGGATAGTATCATAAATGTTAAAATGTGATGCTCTTGTAGGTTAGTATTGTTGATGTTCTATGTTCGTTGCATAGTAAAACTTTTTGTACCACAATAAAATATATCTTTTTATATCTATAGCTTGCTAATTCTAGTATCTTTCTGCTTTGTTTCAGGGTTTGTGGATGCACTTAGATGTTTGCAATGAGCACTGTGGCTGGCATGCCCCAGTGTTTTGGATCCCGATGCAGAGGACTCCATAGTAATCGAATTTATCAGAAGCGAACGTCATGAGCATAGTGGTCCCTTTGCGGGTTAAGACAGCAGAGACTCTATATTTAGAAATGGCTGCTGGTTCAGAGTAAGTTTGTTGGTAAACCTTGGTATAAATGGGATCTAAATCATTCAGATATTAAAATTTGTTAAAGTGATTGTAAAGTCTCTTGTGTTTGTTATTTTTAAGAAGGAAAAAAAAAAAACATTATACTTGGCTGCTCTGTGCAGTGGTTTTGCACAGAGCAACCCAGATCCTCTTCTCTGGTGTCTATTCAGTGCTCCTGGCCCCTCCCTCCTGTTGAGTGCCACCACAGCAAGCAGCTTGCTATGGGGGCACCCAAGCCGAGCTGCAGCTCCATGTATCCTTTCAGTCACAGAGCCGTGGTTCGGCACCGCCCCCTCTAGCTCATTGGCTAACTAACTTTTGACAGCAGCAGGAGCCAATGACTTTTCGTATCCTCTGTCCAATTGGGGAGATTTCCCTTCACTTCCAGTGCCTTATTTGCAACAAGTAATAAGAGGAAATACCTAGAAAGTCAGTAGGGTCACCTGAATTTGTGTCCCCTTTGGAGTTTTTACACTCTATTCCGGTTCTGGTCACCATTCAAAACTTTGGAGCTTTCCCTTACTTTTGGTGACAATGGTCACCATGAGAAAGAGGTTGACTGTGCCTAACAGGGATAGAAACCACAATAAAAACCTGCTATATTGTAATCCTTTTTCACTCTATTAAAAATTAAGAAAATATTTGCCTGCCATTTTTGTTTGGAGTTCTGTTGCAAATGAAACACAAAGCCTACCTTTTTTCTCTGTGCTAATTGGGCACAATTTGGTACTATTCGCCTAGATTTGTGTCCTGTCCTCTATGCCAGATACTGTCGTGTCGGCACCTCAGGGACCAATAGAACAGCACCAGCATTTAGGTTGGTTATTGTGTACACAAGAGAATGATGCTTGAGATATCCATAGTCCACAGAAACTTCTGAAGATGGGGAAAAATCAAACACCTTTTGGTGCCTGTATCTGGGGGTTTGTCAGTTCAATATGCTTGCATTCATACCAAGTTTGCTTTAATTATGCCTCATGTTCTGTCATTCAGAATGTATTTTTTTCTGTTTCCTTTAGACCTGAATCTGTAGAAGCAAGCCCTGTTGTAGTTGAAAAGTCAAATAGTTATCCACATCATTTATATACCAGCAGTTCTCACCATTCACACAGTTATATTGGCTTGCCTTATGCGGTAAGTATTAATATCGTACCAATTTAGAATTGTGTGCATGTGATGCTGAAATCAAAGCTTGGCGTGTCCTGGATGCCATGGTACATGGAAATAGTCTCCTGGCAGCCGATTCTGATGTCTTGTCTGTAAGCTCCTCCCACTAAAACCTACTTCTCAGGTGACCACTGGGAGCCAGCTTCCCCAGTGCTTTGTGTAATGTGCCAGATATCTACTTCCTGTCAATTGTCTGGACACAAGGGAAGCTGTGTCTTGTTTGCTGGTAGCATGTAAGTTGCCTTTCTGACCAATAGGTTTTTATGTGGGAGAGCTTTGTGATTACCACCATGCCCGGCCACTAACTGTAAGGCTTATTGACAGTAGACAATACTCCACCAACAATGAAAACTAGAAGAATTATAGGAGTAAGTGCATATGTTGATGAATTGGGGAAAGAAACTGTACATGTGTACTCTAATGCAGGCCATACACAGAGCAAATTTCTTTCCACGGGTTGCCAGAAAGAAATTCTATCGACACAGGCAGTGTTGACAGGGGAATCCCTCCCTACCAAGCCACTGTACTCTTCCGGCAGGGACAGTGATTAGCCGCTAGCGATATTCGTATGTAAAATCCGGCAGGCTTTTGTTGTACCCAAATTGATTAACTTGGTACATTTAGCCTGCCAATACATGGTTTGAATTGTCTATGGCCAGTCTAAGGCTGCTAAAGTGCATTTATGTTTGTGCCCCTTGGATCATAGGTCCCAACTGATATTAGGTCTTTGTCCTCCTGGGTATCAAGCCCTATCCCCTTGCCCTTCAGTTTTCTAGTTATAGACTTTTAGAGAGAAGGCTTTAGTTTGAAGAAGGAAGGCTTAAAGAGACACTCTTACTTTCCACTTCTGTGTGTGCTATTGTGGCCCCCAACACACACTTTTGCATGCACAAACCCAAATTGCTGCACTCAACATCTCAGCACCGATTCACAATTCTGTTTTGAGACCATCCTACAAACAGGCACACTTTTGATAGGTTATAAATAGAAAATGAGCTTTTAATTAACTGAATTGACAACATTTTCACATTTTTGTTAAAATTTAATAGGATCACAACTATGGTGCTCGCCCGCCACCAACGCCTCCTGCATCTCCACCCCCTGTTCTTGTTAAGAATGAAGTGAACATATTTACTACCCCTCACTTTGATGAGACTTCCAGTGCTACAACCATCAGCACATCAGAAGATGGAAGCTATGGGTCAGATGTCACCCGATGTATTTGTGGTTTCACCCATGATGATGGTTATATGATTTGTTGTGACAAATGCAGGTATGTGAGAAACTGTATGTGGTGTATGTTACTTTTTTGTTTGAATAATAAGTAATTTTATATGATCTATTTTTATTATGCAGCTCCCGTTTTGAGAGGTAGGCATGTCGCTCTCTTCCTGATGGAATTGAAAGGAAGATTCATTTCATGCCTTAGCCATGTCATGTTAATTGCAACAACCTACTATTGATGCTGCCTACCTGTGCAAATTATGGGAATTCTGTAAGCCTTTTGGAGGAACTGACAATTATTTACTTACAGTGGTGATACTAGCCTGGTAACCCTTACTTAAAGTGTTACTAAACCCAGGACCTTGCATTCACTATATCTGGTCTCGCCCAGTACACAGAACATGAAAATTCTATTATATTAGTAAATATAAACTGCTAAATATCTTTTTCTCATCAGCAGTATATAGCAGTCTTGTGACTTCTATCTGTTTATGGTGAAGCTTGTAGGAGGATTTTTCATACTGCACTGAGCTGTCCTAATGAGGTTTTCAAGGTGTTCCAGGCCCTTTGTCTGGACCGTGCTGATTGGCCCTCTGCTGATCGCATGCACTCCCCACCCCCCTCCCCCTCTCTCTCTCAATAAACACCAAACTGAGCATGTGCAGCCTGACTCTAAAGGCTCTGTCTTATCCCGACGTGTTCTGGAGTCAGTAGAAGAGGATCTGTGCATACAGGATCAAACAGCCTTTTTACACAATGCAGAGGGTTGTTAACCCCTTAGTTTCCACAGTGAGTATATCAAACATGCATTACTACATATACAGACTGATTTTACTGTTGTTAGTTTAGTAACACTTTAAAAAGTGTAATTAGGTCCAAAATAAGAATTGACATATGATGGAAAAAAAATCTGCTGTGTTAATGCTACTGACTCCCAATTGTAATGGCTTTATTACCTGGGGATCCAGCCAGTTAGTCTGTGTTTATCAACTTCCTTTTAATAATATCCATAGGTGCCATAGAGACAAACCATTTAACACTGGTGTGGTGCTTACATTGTTTGTTTATTTGTTAAACTTTTTTCCCCCAAAAGGTAAAAGAAAATATTGCTGTAAGAGCTTAAAATGTTATCTGGAGTTTTTGGCTTTACATTGTAAGTCACTAATGCAAACTTCATCAAAATATACTTTTCCATCCAACACCATTTCAATTAATTGACAATGCTGTTTTCCAAAGGTAGTTATAATCTATAGAGGAGTGAATTTAGCCATCCTAAGACAGGAGGTGGCCAATCATTCAACAGAATAAAAGCCTGAAAAAATAAAACAAATGCAGCCATCTCATATGATTGGTAACCTACAATATGTTTGTTTGGGTTTACTGTAGTTAAGCTTTATACTCTCCAGTGCGGAACTTGTCAAGCTCCGCCTACAAAAAAATTCTAACTTCAGCATTTAGGCTCTGTTTACACCTGATAGCGGACAGAATCACCACGATTCTGCACACGATTTAAAATAGTTGCAAAATGCAGGAAGCGTTTGCAATGCCATTATTTCTTAATGGCACCCCAATCATGCTGCAATTTTACCGCGATTGTTGCATGGTAAATTGCGCTACACGCACCAAGCTTGTGGCTAAAAAGGAACATAAACTAATTTTGGGCGACAGCATAACGCATTGTGATTTGCTGCGATTTACCTAGTGATAATTACGGCAAACTTTAAACTCGATTGTGCTGCCATTAAGATGTTACGGCATCGCAAACGCGTCCTGCGTTTTGCAACAATTTGAAATCGCGACCCGAGAGGTGTGAACGAAGCCTAAATGTTGCTAGTGAATTGTTTCCTTCTGGAATGCTGAGTGGTTAGCCCTTTTGCCTAGTGGCACTGTGATCCTGGGGTTTGATTCCACCTAGGACAATATTCATGTAGTAGTCATGAGTTTGTTTCCTTGCCATACACACACTTTTAATTTAACTGATAAAAATGGTCCTAATACTGGCCCTAAATTTGGCATTTTTGTTATTTCAAGCAGCTATTGATGCCAAAAATGTCCAAGCATATCACAATTTACCACCAACAGTTCCAGCCTATTTATTATTTTAGGAAAGTCTGGTAGTGGTATGTTATTAATTTAAATTGCCAAAGTATTTGATTAGCTGATTAGAACGAGGGTTAATTGTAACGCATACAACTGTACCCTGTAAAACCGAATAAATGTTTTAGGGACAACTAAACCCAGGAACAAAAATTTTATATATTGTAGCTTATGTTCTGTAAACTTCTAATCCACCCCCCTCATTCACCTTGTAATAGGGATAAACTAAGAGTTGCGTATATGGAAGGAGCGCTAGCTTAAAAGATTAAGAGCCCAAATAATTTTTTTTAATCTTGTGCTAAGACAGACATCCAACGCGTTTGGGGGGATCAAAGGAACTCCCCCTTTATCAGGGCTACAACAAAACCTAATATAATGTAAATTGTGACCAATCAAAATCATGAGCCCAGCAATCGTAAAACCTCAAGGAAAACGTGTGTGTGTGTATATGTATATATGTATATATATATATACACATGTGTACACGTGCGTGCATCCAAAAATGCATGCAAGGAAATGAGAATGACGAGATGAGAAAATATCATCATTAGGTGATGAAGGGGATTCCTTTGTAAAATTAATATCAGATTCTACTTGGTTAGTAGATGCCATTGCACTATTATACAGAGAACTAAAATAATACACATGAAAAACAATTCAATATTAAATGAAATTGGTAATTTAATACACGGATGTCCTCAAGAAAAAGGAAAGCAGATCAAAAGGACCATTTTAAAAATCAAAAAAACCCTTCTAAAACCAACAAAAAAAAAGTGTGTGTGAGAGAGATAGATAGATATATAGACAGATATCCATCTATTAGTTGGCCCACCATTTGTAGCTAGAACAGCTTCCACTCTTCTGGGAAGGCTCTCCACAAGGTTTAGGAGTGTCTCTGGGAATGTTTCCAGATGCACATTTGTAAGGTCAGGCAGTGATGGATGAAAAGGCCTGGCTCACAGTCCCTGTTCCATTTCATCCCAAAGGTGTTCTAACGGGTTGAGATTTCAGGTCAGTCAAGTTCCTGAACCCCCAAACTTGCTCACCCGTGTCTTTATGGACCTTGCTTTGTGCACTGGTCCAAATCATTTGGTGGTGGGGGATTATGGTATTGTAGTGTGTTTTGTGGGTTGGGCTTGGGCCCTTAGTTCCAGTGAAGGGCAAACCTCTTCTTGAAGATTTGTCAAACATTCACATACACACTCCTGGTGATTTTGGCCTGATGACATGCACACAAGTTGACAGGGGTTTGAATGGCTATTAAAGGTAACCATCCTCACCTGTGATCTGTTTGCTTGTAATTTAGTGTGTGTATAAAAGGTCAATGAGTTTCTGGACTCCTGACAGATCCCCTTGCTGCTTCCATCCAGTACTGCACTGACGTTTCTGGATTCTGGTTCATGGGCAAAGTAAAATAATTATCAAAGGATCTGCGGGAAAAGGTAGTTGGAACTATATAAAACAGGAAAGGGATATAAAAATATATCCAGGGAATTGAGAATACCAATCGGCAGTGTTCAAACTCTAATCAAGAAGTGGAAAATGAGGGGTTCTGTTGAAACCAAACCACGGTCAGGTAGACCAACTAAAATTGCAACCACAACTGCCAGGAAAATTGTTCGGGATGCAAAGAAAAACCCACATAGAACTTCAGGTGACATACAGGACCCTCTGAAAACATCTGGTGTCGCTGTTTCAAGATGCACAATAAAGAAGGCACTTAAAGAAAGATGAGCTGCATGGTCAAGTTGTCAGAAGAAAGCCATTACTACGCAAATGCCACAAAGTATCCCGCTTACAATACGCTAAACAGCTCCGAGATATCCCTCAAACCTTCTGGCACAGTCATTTGAAGTGATGAGACCAAAATTTAGCTTTTTGGCTACAACTATAAACGCTACATTTGGAGAGGAGTCAACAAGGCCTATGATGAAAGGTACACCATTTCTACTGTAAAACACGGAGGTGGTTCGCTGATGTTTTGGGGATGTGTGAGCTACAAAGGCGCAGGAAATTTGGTTAGAATTGATGGCAAGATGATTGCAGTATGTTATCAAAAAATACTGGAAGAAAATTTGCATTCATCAGCCCCGAAGCTGCGCATGGGACATACTTGGACATTCCAACTTGACAATGATCCTAAGCACAAGGCCAAGTCAATCTGTCATTGGCTACAGCAGAATAAAGTGAAGGTTCTGGAGTAGCCATCTGTTTCCTGACCTCAATAACATTGAGCCACTCTGGGGAGATCTCTAACGTGCAGTTCATGCAAGACAGCCCAAGAATTTACAGGAACTGGAGGCTTTTTGCCAGGAAGAATGAGCAGCTTTACCATCTGAGAGGATAAAGAGCCTCATCCACAAATATCACAAAAGACTTCAAGCTGTCATTGATGTTAAAGGGGGCACACAGTATTAAGAACTGGGGTGTGTAAACTTTTGATCAGGGTCATTTGGGTAGTTTGCTCTTTTTAAAATCATAATGACACAAACACAGTTGATTGATAATAAATGGCTTCAGCCAAACACTAACCATGAGTAAAAGTTTTTGTGTTCTAATTCATATTCTCGGAAAAATGGCCAAGAAATCATAAATTCTGCCAGGGTATATAAACTTATAAGCACAACTGTGCGCGCGTACACACACCATGTAGCATATATAGCCAAGCCACACGACAGCCCACCTGAAGGACTCTAACAATGAGAAACCAAATTCTCTGGTCTGATGAAACAAAGATGGAACTATTTGGCCTGAATGGGAAGTGTCATGTCCAGAGGAAACCAGGCACGGCTCATCACCTGGCCAATACCATACAGTGAAGCATGGTGGTGGCATCATCATGCTGTGGGGATGTTTTTTAGTGTCCGGAACTGGGACACCAGTCAGTATCGAGGGAAAGACGAATGCAGTAATGTACAGAGGCATCCTTGATCAAAACCTGCTCCAGAGCGCTCCGTACCTCAGACTGGGGCGAAGGGTCGTCTTCCAACAGGACAACCGCCCTAAGCACAAAGCTAAGATGACAGGAATGGCTATGGGACAACTCGATGAATGGCCCTGCTAGAGCCTAGACCTGAACCCAATTGAAAATCTCTGGAGAGATCTAAAAAAAATGGCTGTGCACCTACGCTCCTCATCCAACCTGATGGAGCTAGAGAGGTCCTGCAAAGAAGAATGGGAGAAACTGCCCAAAAATAGGTGTGCCAAGCTTGTAGAATCATACTCAAAAAGACTTGAGGCTGTAATTGGTGCTAAAGGTGCTTCAACAAAGTATTGAGCAAAGGCTGTGACTATGTGAATACTTATGTACGTGTGAGATGGGATTTTTTTTTTTTTTTTTTTATAAATTTGCAGATTTTAAACTTCTTTCACATTTGCGTTATGGGGCATTGTTGGTAGAATTTCGAGGAAAATAATTTATTCCAGGCTGTAGCATAACAAAATGTGGAAAAAGTGAAGGGCTGTGAATACTTTCCGGATGCAATATACAGTATCTCACAAAAGTGAGTACACCCCTCAAATTTTTGTAAATATTTTATTCTCTTTTCATGTGACAACACTCAATAAATGACACTGCTACAATGTAAAGTAGTGAGTGTACAGCTTGTAGAACAGTGTAAATTTGCTGTCCCCTCAAAATAACTCAACACACAGCCATTATTGTCTAAACTGCTGGCAACAAAAGTGAGTACACCCCTAACTGAAAATATCCAAATTGGGCCCAAAGTGACAATATTTTGTGTGGCCACCATTATTTTCCAGCACTGCCTTAACCCTCTTAGGCATGGAGTTCAGAGCTTCACAGATTGCCACTGGAGTCCTCTTCCACTCCTCCATGATGACATCACGGAGCTGGTGGATGTTGGAGACCATGGGCTCATCCACCTTCCTTTTTTGAGGATGCTCATTAGGGTTTATGTCTTGAGACATGCTTGGCCAGTCACCTTTAACCTCAGCTTCTTTAGCAAGGCAGTGGTCGTCTTGGAGGTGTGTTTGGGGTCGTTATCATGTTGGAATACTGCCCTTTGGCCCAATCTCTGAAGGGAAAGGATAATGCTCTGCTTCAGTATGTCACAGTACATGTTGGCATTCATGATTCCCTCAAACTGTAGCTCCCCAGTGCTGGGCTATAACAGTCCCACCACCATGCTTGACTGTAGGCAAAACACACTTGTCTGTGTACTCCTCACCTGGTTGCCACCACACACGCTGGACACTATCTGAACCAAATAAGTTTCTCTTGGTCTCATCAGACCACAGGACATGATTCAAGTAATCCATGTCCTTAGTTATCTTGTCTTCAGCAAACTGTTTGCGGGCTTTCTTGTGCATCATCTTTAGAAGAGGCTTCTTTCTGGGATGACAGCCATGCAGACCAATTTGATGCAGTGTGCGGTGTATGGTCTGAGCACTGACAGGCTGACCCCCTCCCCCACCCCTTCAACCTCTGCAACAATGCTGGCAGCACTAGTATGTCTATTTCCCAAAGACAACCTCTGGATATGATGCTGAGCACATGCACTCAACTTTGGTCGACCATGACGAGGCCTGATCTGAGTGGAACCTGTCCTGTTTAACTGCTGTATGGTCTTGGCCACCGTGCTGCAGCTCAGTTTCAGGGTCTTTGCAATCTTCTTATAGCCTGGGCCATCTTTATGTAGAGCAACAATTATTTTTTTCAGATCCTCAGAGTTCTTTGCCATGAGGTGCCATGTTGAACTTCTAGTGACCAGTATGAAAGAGTGAGAGCGATCACCTCAAATTTCACACCTGAGACCTTGTAACTAACAATGAGTCGCATGACACCGGCAAGGGAAAATGGCTAACTGGGCCCATATTGGACATGTTCACTTGGGGGTGTACTCACTTTTTTTTGACAGCGGTTTAGACATGAATAACTGTTATTTTGAAGGGACAGCAAATTTACACTGTTATACAAGCTGTATACTCACTACTTTACATTGTAGAAAAGTGTCATTTCTTCAGTGTTGTCACATGAAAAGATATAATAAAAGATTTACGAAAACGTGAGGGGTGTGCTCACTTTTGTGAAATACTGTGTGTGTGTGTGTGTGTGTGTGTGTGTGTGTGTGTGTGTGTGTGTGTGTGTGTGTGTGTGTGTGTGTGTGAATATATATTCTCTAAAACTGAAAAATATTACACACTTAAAATGTTAAACTGCTAAACTAATAATGCTGCTTATGAAAGCTATATAAAAAAAATATAAAAGCTATGCCAAAGAACTGCCCATAGAAACTGTAAGTGGACAAGACCATGCTACAAAATCAAGAGAATAAAGTTGCTACCATTTTTAAAGACCCTCCAAAGACATTTTAAAAACAGTAATTAGAACATGAGTAAGACCTGAAAGTGGCTTAAGCATACCATTAGTTAAAAATGAGAACCTTGAGTGGACTCAAAGTAAGGCTTTTATGTGTTATTCTGTCAAAGGAAAAACGTATGGACATTTATGCGAGAATTGTAATAATACATATTTATTGAGCATGTGCCAGCAATAGAACTGGGAAAAAGTGTAGTATCAAACAGTTGGCCAAAATATTCAAGTCCATTACATGGTTACATGCAGTAATCAAATAGTACATATGTCATAGCATCTATGGTGATCTGACACATTTTCGGGAGTTCAGTTTCACTCTTCAGGGGTTAATGCATAGACATAATCTATAAAGTAAAATGGTTAAATAGAACATAGTAATGAACATGGAAATGTTTTTGGTAGATTGGCATGCAGCACCCTGCATCATTTGGGAGTATGGATTACTCTAGTCTGTTTCCCAAATTCCAAAGTTGCATCGGCAGCCAACGGAGAAGTCTCACCCTAGAGCTGTGCGTAAAGGATCCTAAATGGGCCAGCAGGGCAAAACAGGACAGATGGAAAAATGAGCAAACAGTCCGACATGACCTGCCAGGATGGTGGCTAGAAAAAAAAAGATGTGTATATGATTGGTGATATGCACAATAAATTAAAAATAAAATAAAAGATGGAAAGGTAGAAAATATTTAAAATAGTGATTGGCCAAGAGGGAGGGACCATATGGTAAAATTGGGAATAGTGAAAGCGACCTGCACAGCTGAATGAAATGAGAATCCACATGTGAAACTAAAGGCCCGTACACCGACGACCGATCGGCCGATTTTCGGCTTGTTAGTATGATGCTTCCGACAGCCGACAGCGCATTTTCGGCTGAACAGAATCTGTCGTTTAAGCATTAAAATTTTTGTTGGCCAACACCAGAACGGCCGATTGTTATCCAGTCAGTACAGATTTCGGCCGACAGACAGCAGATTTGCAAGACTGGGCATGCTCAGAAAAGAAAAAAGACAAGGAAAGTTAACCATCACATGACATCACTTCTGCAGTCGGCTGTTGTTGGCTGACAAAATTAGTGAACAGTCTTTTGCACTTTTCAACAGACAAGACAGCCCTCGGACAAAAGACGGCCGATCGTTCGGCCGACGATCAGTACGTGTGTACGGGGCTTTAGTGTATGTGTTGTAAAGTATAAAATGCAACTTGGTGAGGCAGTGACAGCAGTGCATGGGATTACCCCAGCAGTGCAAGGTCAAATTGGGTCAAAAAAGGAATTGTGTGACAAATGACGGGGGGAGTTTTAACTACCAGGATCAAAATAGTGCAGCCACCTCTTTGAAGGATGGATGAGCTGAAGTATACGACACTTTTGTGTTTGGGCTTAGATCAACTTTATAGTGATGTTACAATTTCCCCCCCCCCCCCCCTCCAGTAAAACCTGAAAATATAACTTGTATTTGCTGTTTTTTCAAAAAAAAAAAAAAAAAGAATCTCACAGGAGTCTCCCCTACTTGTATATTCCCACTCTATACTACTGCTGTGCAGGGGCAAGAGGGACAGAGAGCCACTGTCCATCACTGCTGCAATGAAGAAGTGGGATTTTTTTTCTCTGTGTCGCTCTCATGCTGCCTGTGGGTGTGGCGCTCAGAACGCAGCAAATGCATAGGTCATATGTTTTATTAAAAAAATAACCATCTCCAATTTAAGAACCTGCAAGAAGTCCTTTCCTGTTCCTATTAGCTTGGAAAGTATTGTTGCGACACGGATTTATATATGATAAACTTTTAATCATTGTTTCCTCTTAATATCTTTCAGTGTATGGCAACATATAGATTGCATGGGCATTGATAGACAAAATATACCAGATATCTATTTGTGTGAGCGCTGTCAGCCTCGGTAAGTGATCTATCGTGCCTTTTTTTTAGTTCTTTTCGCTGTGCGCTTTTATAGATGTTTATAAAGAACATGTAGTGTTTAAAATTTTCTCATTCTGTTCTGGACAAAAGAACGCCTTTCTATTGTTTTTAACCCCTTGACTCCTTTTTTTGCTTTAATATTCTTGCCATTAGCATGAGCTGCCACCAAAGAACAACCTAAAATCTTCTTCTACTCCTGGCATGCATAGGTATACCACATGAAGCCCCAGAGAAAAATTTATTATTGCATTTTTTTTTTTTTTAACCTAAAACATGGACACTGACATTGATGCTGAGCCTAATACTAACCTAGACCAAGCCCTGTTCTAGTTACTTTATCTTTATTGATTTAACAGGCTGTCATTTTCTTCTTTAGATCCAGAGGAAAAAGCTGTACAGGGGAGGACTCTAATACATGTAATCACTGTGATTTGGCCATTTAGTAATCGCATGATCAGCAGCTGGTCCTTCCCACTCCTGCTGGTTGGACCAGGAGCTTTTAGTGACAGTTCAGTTTTCATGCTGGTGGAGGGGGTTGATCCCAGTATGTACACAGCCATAATTTTATCACCACCCACCTAATCAGTATGTTCCCCTTTCGCCATCAAAACCGCTTTGACCCATCAAGGCATGGATGCGGCTAGACCTAGCAAGTGTTTGCCCAAAGCATCACACTGCCCCCGCTGGCTTGCCTTCTTCCCGTAGTGCATCCTGGTGCCATCTTTTCTCTAGTTAAGAGATACTTATATGCACCCAGCCATCAACATGTTAAAGAAAACGTGATTGGCTGTGAACATAGGTCAGTATGGGCACCTAGACCAGTCTGCAGTTAAGTAAGCAGCCACATACACAACAAACTGATGTCCATTATTTTTTTTTTTTCTGCATTCAACACATCAACTTCACGGACAACATGTTTACTTGCCATCTAATCTATCCCACCAACTTTCAGTTGCCATTGTAATATCAATGTTGTTCACTTAATCTGTTGGAGATCATAAAGTCATGGCTGATAGGTGTATATGATCTGTAATGTTTAACATAAGTAACCCTCTCGATACAGCTCTGGGAGCTGCATGTAAACTAGAGTTCAACATTGCCCTAACAAAGCTTAAACTTTTTTTTTTTTCCATTTTTAATAGCATAGTGGGGGCTTTTTGTTTTGTCTTTATAGATTTGCCTTCACTTACTGTCCCATATCCCTCCAAAATGAGGAAAACCACTGTCTGTATCCAGGGTTACCTTAAGTGGTGTCCTGTATGGATTATTTCTCTTCTATTCCTGTTCTGGTGACAGCTGAAATTTTGGAACTGTCTTCTGTTTTTTGGTCATACTGGTCACCAAGACAAATTGAGTGGGCAATTTTCCCTAATGAGGGGACACAGCGGTAAAAACCCTCCTCCAAACTGTGAGACTGTCCAGCAATTTTTGCAATCTGAAGATTCTAGGAAGCATTTAAAAAAAAAAAAAACATTATTTTTATAAAAAAAAAGGGGGGGGGGTAGAGTTTGCTTAACCACTTCTGGACCGGGAAATTTTCCCCTTTTAATGACCAGGCCATTTTTTGCTATTCGGCACTGCGCTACTTTAACGGACAATTGGGCAGTCGTGTGACGCTGTGCCCAAATACAATTGATGTCCTTTCCCCCCACAAATGGCTTTCTTTTGGTGGTATTTGATCACCTGTGCGATTTTGATTATTTTTGCGCTAAAAACCAAAAGAGTGAATTCTGAAAAAAAAAAAAAAAATTTTTTCAATTTCTGCTATAGAAAATATTCCCAATTTAAAAATGTAAAAATACATTTTTCATCATTTTAGGCCAATTTGTATTCTGCTACATATTTGAGGTTAAACAAAAAATCCCAATAAGCGTATTTTGATTGGTTTGCCATCAAAATTGGTTTGGTTTGACATAGATTTGTCATTTTTATTTATTTTTTTACTAGTAATGGCAGTGATCAGCGATTTTTTTTTTTTTTTTTTTTTTTTTTTTTTTTTTTTTTTTTTTTCTTCAGGACTGCCAAATTGCGGCAGACAGATCGGTCCCCTAACTGGCATTTTTGGGGGGACCAGTGACATTACCACAATAATCAGTGCTAAAAATATGCACCATTACTGTAATAATGACACTGGCAGGGGAGGGGTTAACCCAAGGGCGATCAAAGGGTTAAGTGTATGCCTAGGGGGTGTTTTCTAACGTGGGAGGGGGGGGGGGTTTGTGGAATCAACACAGACCTGTGATCCTAAATAAGAGCAACACAGGCGCTCTGTATTGATTCCTGAGAATGGTCTGCAGACCGCTGTTCTCTCTCCCGGGAAGCGATCGCGGCTGCCCGGCGACAATCGAGGCTGCCGGCCTCCTGATTCATGTGTTGCAAATGGAAGCACACGCGCACCCCCATGTTCGCCCCCACGGATCGCTGTACAGGTATGCAGATTTGCGCAGCCGAGCCAGCCCACCGCAGTATATATGTGGCGGGCGGTCGACAAGTGGTTAATGCAAACACGTTACCATAGTGGGACTCTCAAATACACAAAGAAGAGGCTTGATAAATCCCCCCCCCCCCCCCCCCCCCTCCCAACTTGGCAATTTCTAGGCACTTCATCACTGCTCCTCTGAAGAACCTATATGGCACACTGGTTGAAAAAGGCTCAGTTCATGAAAAAAATAATTCTTAATAGCAACTGAGAATAGTTAGTTTTTCATTAACGGGGAAGCAATGCTTTATATCGGGAGAGAAATATGGGGGGCTTCTATTTGTGACTCACGCTTCTGAATATGCTAGATTTGTGGCTGTCGTGTCAATCCTCTGGTGTCATGTTTGAGTCAGTGGCCTTTAACGAGTACACAGATGAGGACCTCTGAATTGGTTCTTAACCACTTTACCACTAGAGCATTTTGCTGTCTTACGTCTGGGCCACTTTTTGCGATTCGGCGCTGTACGACTTTAACTGACAATTGCGCGGTCGTGCGACGCCATACCCAAACGAAATTGACGTCTTTTTTTCCCACAAACAGAGCTTTCTTTTGGTGGTATTTGATCACCTGTGCGATTTTTACTTTTTGCGCTATAAACAAAAAAAGAGCCTTTATTTTGAAAAAATAACAATATTTTAACATTTTTTTTTTATATGAAATTCCCCCCAAAAAATGTAAAAACCAATTTTTTTTTTTAAATTTTTGGCCAATTTGTTTTCTGCTACCCATGTTTGGTAAAAAAAATCGCAATAAGCGTATTTTGATTGGTTTGCGCAAAAGTTATTGCGTTTACTAACAAAGGGAAAGATTTGTCATTTTTGGTGTTTTTTTTTTTTTTGCGAGACTGCGACATTGCGGCGGACAGATCGGACCCTTGACTGACCTTTTTTGACACTTTTGGGGGTACCAGTGACATTACTGCAGTAATCAGTGCTATATATATACATACATGTTACTGTAACAATGACACTGGCAGGGAAGGGGTTAATTTTATTGGAGAGGGAGGGGTTAATGTATGCCTGGTGCTTACTGACGTGTGGGGGGGGGGAGGTGACTGTGAGACAGGGAGAGATCGGATGTCCGGCTATGCTGAACACTCCGATCTGTCACTCCCTGTCACTGAGGACATCCGCCCGCTTGTGTTTACACAGGCGGGCGGATCTCCACACTAGATCCCCGACGATCGGGGCAGAGCAGCGGCTATCGCCGCTGCTCCTTCCCTGGCCCGACTCCCGCTGTGAATGAAAACAGCGGGAGCGCGCCTCCGGCGGCGCGCGAGCGCCGCCTAGAGGGGAGCACTCTGGCGACGTAGGTCTACGTCGTCAGACGGGATCGTGCCACTTTGCCGCAGTACTATTCCAGTACTCAGCGGTAAAGTGGTTAAGGATTTGAGCGTGTTCAGAAAGTATTCAAACCAATGTGTCAGCATAACCAGCAACATAGCCAAATGTATTTTGACAAATTTTCTAACCAATTTTTTTTTTTTTTTCTCAGTGCTCTGGACAGGGAGAGAGCTGTATTACTTCAACAAAGAAAGCGAGAACATTTGTCTGGTGAGTTAAGTAGGTATACCCAACAACTGTCTGTCTTGCATTTGGGTTTGTGAATAGATTTGTGTGCCCTTTTTCTGATTAGGAATTCAATGTCACTTTGCTTCAGCAGTTTCCCTAAGCAAACTATTGATTAACACTGAACAAAATATTAAACACTTGCTTTTGCCCCTATTTTTCATAGCTGAACTCAAAGATCTAATGGCTCTTTCACACGGTCCGCCTCTCTAGGCAGATCCGTGCTGCTCAGCGGGGATCGCTCCGCCGATCCCCGCTGAGCCGGCGGATCACAGCTCCGTCTCCACTTGCAGTGCGGAGAGGAAGGTGTCACAGCTCCCGCTGCTCTCTATGGGGGATCGAATGAGAGCGGACCGCTTGTCCGCTCTCATCCGATCTGATCCCTGAACGGATGGAAAAAAAGGGTTTCCATCCGTCCGGATTTCACGGACAGGATCGGATGCGGGTGTCAGCGGACATGTCTCCGCTGACATCCGCTGCTCCATAGGGCTGAATGGGGCATCCGATTAGATCCGCCTAAAAAACTGACAGGCGGATTTGATCGGAACGCTCGTGTGAAAGAGCCCTAAGACTTTTTCTATGTACGTAAAAGGCCTATTTCTCTAAAATATTATTCACAAATCTGTCTAAATCTGTGTTAGTGAGCACTTTCTCCTTTGCGGAGATAATCCATCCACCTCAGAGGTGTGGCATATCAAAATGCTGATTAGACAGCATGATTATTGCACAGGTGTGCCTTAGGCTGGCCACAATAAAAGGCCACTCTAAAATGTGCAGTTTTATCACACAGCACAATGGCACAGATGCCGCAAGTTTTGAGGGATCGTGCAATTGGCATGTTGACTACAGGAATGTCCACCAGAGCTTTTGCCAGTGAATTGATATCCAAATCCATTTTAGAGAGGCCTTTATTGTGGCCAGCCTAAGGTACACCTGTGCAGTAATCATGCTTTGTCTAATCAGCCTCTTGATATGCCATACCTGTGAGGTGGATGAATTATCTCAGCAAAGGAGAAGTGCTCACTAAGTCCTGGTTCACACTTAGCCGCCTGACAAGTCGCGCTCCATTCAGTGCAATGGAATCGTTCTAATCAGAGCAACTCAAGTCTATTAGAGAAGTCGTTTGCAAGCCCCGCTAAAGTCGCTCTGCACGGGGCAGATTCAGAGTCAGGCGACTTTGAAGCCGCCCCAGTGTGAACCCAGCCTAAAGCTGGCCATATATGTTCAATTTTCCGGTACAATTTTCTTTTTTAGATTTACCAAAAATCATATACTATGAGGTCAAAACTAAACAACTTTTAATTGTATCCAATTAGTCAGGCCCTTGCACTTCATAATTAAAGGTAAATCTGAAGGAAAATTGAAAACGATGGCCAGCATAACAGATTTGTGAACAATATTTGAGAGAAATGTTCCTTTTGTGTACATAGAAAAAGTCTTAAATCTTGGAGTTCAGCTCATGAAAAATAGGGGCAAAAACAAGTGTTTCGTTTTTTATAATTTTGTTCAATGTAGATTGCCAAATTGGAAAGGTCTGCAGCATTTTGGTAGACTAGATGTTTTTCTTTAAAAATGTACCTTTTTCAAAGTGATTGGGTAAAGGAATCTATGGGCATTAGAGATCATTTGGCCAATCTTTCCATTTCATGACCAATCATAGCATAGGTTTGTAGGCCCCTTCTTGACACTGGCTTGATACAAACTTGCATGTTGTAAAACAAGATTGTCTTTCTCCATTGAGGTACACAGGAAGTGATACTTTGTGGTTATATTGCCACCTACAGTAGGATTGGACAAACAATAAAAAAAAAATCTGTAGGCTATTTCAGGATAACTACCAGCACGCCTGTTTTTTGCTCTCCTCAGAGGATGGATGTCTTCTCGGCTCCACTGGGAAAATTTTAACCTAATTTCTTTGCTATCATTTTTTTCTTCAATTGTTTCCTATTTTCTTCAGTCAAGGTTCTTCACTGCATTTCTTCTTGGACTGGTCATTATTTGCAGCAGTTTTGAGGGGGGTTTCTACAGACTTTTATATTGGAGTTCTTCTATAACCTGCTCCCACAATCAGTTTGCAAAATGCAGTGCTATTTGCAAAATCGTATCCCATGGGTGTGAACACCCATGAAATCCGATTCTGGTGGGGACATAAAAGGGGTCCTGCACCAGTTTGGTGTAAATCCATGGCTTAAATCACACCCCAGAGACGCCGCTTGTAATTTGCACAGGCATATACTGCAATTTCTGTGCGAATGGTCACATTCCCTGTTTGTGCTTAATTTCTTTTTAGGCCTCATGCACACAGGGCGTTTGAAAAAAAACGAGCTGCAAAGCCAGTTCTGACGCCAGAAAAAGGCAGCTGTAAAAACTTGCTTTTTGAAGTGTTTTGTATTGGTGTTGATGCACTTTTTAGCAGCGTTAGTGTTTAGCAGCCATTCTCTGCCCTCTATTTTCCAAACTCAAATCCAGCTACTACAGCTTAAAAATGTCTGACGTGGTCTAACGCTGTATGCAACCTTTAGCAGCGTCAGGCGTTTTTAAAGCTTAACGCTGCTGCTCCAGGACAGGCTGGCCCTGGGTTTTATTTTTTACAGCTTAAAAACATCTATGCCACTTACAGCTCCTAAAAGCCTGTGTGTGCATAAAGCCATATAATAACATGTAGGAGCATTTTTAAGCTGCAAAAAAAAAAAAAAAAAACACCTGACGCTCCTAAAATCAGCTGTAAAAACGCCCTGTGTGCATGAGGGCTTATTCATTTGAAAATATTTTACAAATGGATACAGCACAAAGAAGACAAAACATTAATGAAGGGAAGAGTATAAATTATAACATTCATATAGAAAAGGGTGTATTACCTCTGACCATGTTCAAATATCTCTTCAACCATAATATTCCCCAAAGAAGAGGAAAGACACCTCTCCTGTTGTCTCAATCCCCTGTTTTTTGATCATTTTTTTGGCACTACTTCAGACGGAGGCATTCTGGTAGATGGTGGAGTCATTCTGGGCTGGTTTACAGTTTTTTTGTTTGTGTCCAATCCTCCATTAGGCAGCCGTGTAACCCAAAAGTAGGACTTTGTGTCCCTCGATGGACTCCCTTCACAGTGAGTACAAAAATCCTGTTTTTCACTCCATCTTTTGGGGCTAGGTTGTGCATGTCTAGGCAGCTTTAGTGTAGGTAGTCTATACTTTGGAAATAGCCGCTTGTTCAGAAAAAATTTGACTTTTTCTCGATGCCAACATGGGTCTTCTGTTTGCCTGCCCAGGCTTGTGCCCTAGTAGTATGAAAAACTTCACTTTGTGTTACATGTGAGGTCACCAGTGTATTAGTTCATTTTGAATCTGTTACACCACCTACATTATGAAGAAGGTTGAACAATAGCTTTTGTTTCTCAACCATTGAGTGGCACAAGAATTCAGAGACAGTTGAGTTATACTGCCATCTACAGGATGATTTGGACATTTACAAGCAAACCATTATCTGCCCTTCATAATCCACCCCCCCATTTCAGCATGCTGCAGTTTTTTTGCTAGTGTCCTTAGAGAAAGGATGCCTTTTCTCTGCTCAGTTAGCAAAAATGTTGGGACTTTTTTCAGAAATTTTTCTTTCTTCAACGGTCTGGACATTTGCTGAGCTGGGCTGGGCTGGCCTGGGCTGGCCTGGAATGTGAGCTTTTGCTATTGGTCTCTGCATCGTGGTGCTTTTAGACATCAATGATTTGGAATTGACCCCTTTCTGCTCGCTACTCCAAATTGTACTGAAATTGCGGCAAGACACGTGTTTAGGTGCTTTTCATCCTTAATAGTACCCCAAACTCAGTGCGATTTTTGTTGCTCGGCAAAATGTGCCTGGCTTGGGGCAAGAATTTGTTCCTTGAGGTTATTTGCTGCCACAAATGTGCATAAGGCATTTTCCAAAGTGAAGAGGTCTGTTGGCCTTTGCGGACATTTGGTCAGCCAGCATCTCTAATGCTTGGGTATGGGAGGTTGTTTCCTATTTTCTGCGGTCAACCCTAGGCAGTCGCCACGCAGATTAGCAGATTTCGATTTACCCTAGCGTCTGGAATGGGGGTCATTGCCTCAGTACCTGTGAGAACAGTTCCAGGGGTTTTACTCCAACCCGTTCACAAACCAAAAGGGGCCTCCACCCTATCTTGGATTTCAAGTCTCTAAATATTTTCATTTGGGCCGAGAAATTTTGCAAGGATGCACACATGCGCGTCCCAATTTTTCCAGCACTTCACTGAAGACTTCACTTTGTTGCGGCCCTGCCATTCGTCCTATCTTATGCTCCTTGAGTCCTCACTAAGGTACTGGCACCTGTGCTTGTCTATGCTACGCTCCCAGGGCATCCCTATTCTGGGATATCTGCTGGACCTCTTATTGAGGGTGCAGTCATCACAAATTTTTGTTGACAATGCGGTGCAGTATTCTTTTGGTACTGCTTAACAATAAACCAAGGCATGCTGGAAGGAGGAGGGGTTATACAGGGCACAATTTTTTTGTTTACCAGTGTTAAATCCTCTTGTAGGTGGCTGTATAATCAACTTGTCTATCAATGAACTCCCAAAAGAGTAAAATAAAAATATTCATAAAATATTTTACAGGAACAGGGTTTCCTGTAAGGACTTAAAATCTGGAAGGTTAGAATAGTGGAGTAGTTGTGCACTTGACATAATTGGGGTTTGTTCTAATTTTCACCAAACTGATCAGTGAAAAATCATGTTTGTGCATTTAAGCTGGCCATAGAGCACTTTTTCTTTCCTGCAACTCCTCCCCAGGAGCCATTGTGCTTGTGGGGTGGGTGGGGCAGCCATCTCCACAGGGAGAACACTGATTACTGCTAGTGCCTATAATAGCTGTTAGCAAAGATCGTATGTAAGATCAGACAGGCTGGTTGTACCAAAGTTGATTGGTCAACTTGGGTGCATTCAGCCCACCTATACATGGTTCAAATCCCAGCTGATCCCTGCTATGGCCAGCCTTAGGGGGTCTGCTGATATAGGGTTTCACACAACTTTCTCCCAGGAGTTACACTTTTTTCCAATTTAATCTAATTGAAAAGTTGTGTGAATCTTGGGTAAAAGGTTCTGTAGATTTTGTGTAAACAAAAAAAAAAAAAATCTTTGGGAAATCCCTAAATGTACAAACCTTCAATTCGGGGATTTCTATGAATTGATAAATCTTTCCTGTACTCAGTTGTGGTGTCTGGGAATGTGTGTATGCATCTCTCAATTCTTGTCCAAATGATGCTTGTGGTGGGGCCTTGCTGCCCTCTCAGGACTTGTGGGCATCCTTACAAGCACTGAAAATCATACAAAAGATAGGGCACACCAACCTAGTGCACTACCAACATAATCATTTGTTTAAAAATGTAAATGTAATCTACTTACAAGCTTTTGGAAAGCAAAGGCAAATGTAATGACGCCAACAAGTCCACCTCAGGATCCACACTCCTTAGTCAGTGGTAAGGGAAGTCCTCGTAGCATCCAGAGACTAACGTGTTTCGAGGGTCGAGCCTTCTTCATCAGAGACAAACTGGGTATGAATGATTTCACATCCGCCTTTATACCCAAGTGAGCCATCTATCCCACCCTTAGTGAGGGGAAGGGTTATGGGGGTGGAACACTGGTCACATGAGTCAATTGACAAACAATATTAGATATATGTACAGTCGTGGCCAATAGTTTTGTGAATGACACAAATATTAATTTTCACAAAGTCTTCTGCCTCCATTTTTTTTTTTTTTTTTTTTATGGCAATTTGGATATACTCAAATGTGGAAGAGTGATCAGATTTGCAATTAATTGCAAAGTCTCTCTTTGCCATTAAAATGAACTTAATCCCATGGAAAAAACATTTCCACCGCATTTGTGAAGAAGGCTTTAGAGCACCCAAAAACATCCAGCAAGCACTAGGACCGTCTCCTACTGTTGATTCAGCTGTGGAATCGGTGTACCCCCAGTGCAGAGCTTGCTCAGGAATGGCAGTAGACAGTTGTGAGTGCTCGGCAGGCACAGTGAGGCGAAGTCATTTGGAGGATAGCCTGATGTCAAGAGGAAAAAGCCACATCTCTCCTGGAAAAACACAAGGGACAGACTCATATTCTGCAAAATTACAAGGAAAGGACTGCTGAGGACTGGGGTAAAGTCATTTTCTGACAAATCCCCTTTCTGAATGTTTTGAGCCTCTGGGGAAAAAAAAACTTGTCAGAAGAAGGTTCATGGCACAGTCCTGTCATGCCAACAGTAAAGAATCCTGAGATCATTCATGTGTGTGGGGTTTCTTCTCAGCCAAGGAAGTGGGCCCACTCATATTTTTCCCTAAGAACACAGTCCTGAATAAAGAATGATACAAAAACCTCCTCCGAGAGCAACTTCTCCCAACCATCTAAAAAGTTTGGTGACAAACAATGCCTTTTCCAGCATGATGGAGCACCGTAAGGCAAAAATGATAACAAAGTGGCTTGGGGAACAAAACATTGAAATTTTGGGCCCATGGCTAGAGAACTCCCCAGACCTTCGACCCACTGTGAACTTGCGGTTAATCCTCAAGGGGCAGGTGAACAAAAAAACCCCACAAATTCTGACAAACCTTATACAGTCCACTTCCTATTTCTTGTCTGGTAAAAAGCCTAGGCTACTGACATGCACAGCTATCACTCGTTAGCATTTGCCAGCAAGGGAGGAGGGATGAGTCCTAGGAGGGCCAATGAAGGCTGCAATGCTCTTGTGTGTTTGTAAATCCAGGAGTGAACAGGCAGCAGCTTGACATGCCAACAGTTAAAATGCCCACAGCAAGACTTGGTGGAGGGAGATTTCTGTAACAGATTTGGCAACTACAGAATCACAGTATATATCGGATCTGCAAGTGGTTGGAGAGAAGCTTCAGAATGGCAAATATATTTTTATTACAAATTGTGTGAGCAGACTACAGTTCCTCTGGTAGTAGTCAATAAAAGTCTTTGACACTTATCAAATGCTTGTAATTATACTTCAGTATACCATAACATCTGACAAAAAGATCTAAAAACACGAATGCAGCAGACTTTATGAAAATGTAATATGTCATTGTCAAAACTTTTGGCCACACCTGTATATAAATGTGTGTGTGTGTGTGTATATATGTATGTGTGTGTGTGTGTATATGTGTGTGTATATATATATATAATACTCACACAATCACACACACAATCCCACAAAAGTGAGTACTACCCTCACATTTTTGTAAATATTCAATTATACCTTTTCATGTGACAACACTGAAGAAATGATACTTTGCTGCAATGTAAAGTAGTGAGTATACAGCTTGTATAACAGTGTAAATTTGCTTTCCTCTCAAAATAACTCAACACAGCCATTAATGTCTAAACCTCTGGAAACAAAAGTGAGTACACCTCTAAGTGAAAATGTCCAAATTGGGCCCAATTAGCCATTTTCCCACCTGTGCCATGTGACTCGTTAGCGTTACAAGGTCTCAGGTGTGAATGGGGAGAAGGTGTTAAATTTTATCTCTCTCTCATATACTGGTCACTGGAAGTTCAACATGGCACCTCATGGCAAAGAACTCTCTGAGGATCCGAAAACAAGAATTGTTGCTCTACATAAAGATGGCCTAGGGCAGGCTATAGGAAGACTGCCAAGACCCTGAAACTGAGCTGCAGCCAAGATTTTACAGCGGTTTAACAGAACAGGTTCCACTCAGAACAGGCCTCGCCATGGTCGACCAAAGGAGTTGAGTGCACGTGCTCAGCGTCCTATTCAGAGGTTGTCTTTGGGAAATGGATGTATGAGTGCCGCCAGCATTGCTGCAGAGGTTGAAGGGGTGTGGGGGTCAGTCTGTCAGTGCTCAGACCATACGCTGCACACTGCATCAAATGGGTCTGCATGGCTGTCGTTTCAGAAAGAAGCCCCTTCTAAAGGTGATGCACAAGAAAGCCCGCAAACAGTTTGCTGAAGACAAGCAGGCTAAGGCTATGATTTACCAGAAACATGTCCTGTGGTCTGATGAGACCAAGATGAACTTATTTGGTTCAGATGGTGTCAAGCGTGTGTGGCGGCAACCAGGTGAGGAGTACAAAGACAAGTGTGTCTTGCCTACAGTTAAGCATGGTGGTGGGAGTGTCGTGGCCTGGGGCTGCGTGAGTGCTGCTGGCACTGGGGAGCTACAATTCATTGAGGGAACCATGAATGCTAGCAAGTGCTGTGACATACTGAAGCAGAGCGTGATCTCCGCCCCACCCCCCACCCCTTCGGAGACTGGGCCGCAGGGTAGTATTCAAACATAATGACCCTAAACACACCTCCAAGACGACCACTGCCTTGCTAAAGAAGCTGAAGGTAAAGGTGATGGACGGGCCAAGCATGTCTTCAGACCTAAACCTTATTGAGCATCCTTTAAACGGAAGGTGAGGAAGCGCAAGGTCTCTAACAATTTACGAGCTCTGTGATGTCGTCCTGGAGGAGTGAGAGGACTCCAGTGGAAACTTGTGAAGCTCTGAACTCCAAGCTCAAGAGGGTTAATGCAGTGCTGGAAAATTAATGGTGGCCACACAAAATAATTACTTTTTGGGCCCAATTTGGACATTTCCACTTAGGGTTGTACTCACTTTTGTTGCTAGTGGCTTAGGTGTTAATGGCTGTGTTGAGTTATTTTGAGGGGACACCAAATTTACACTGTTATACAAGCTGTACACTCACTACTTTACATTGTAGCAAAGTGCCATTTCTTAAAGAGGAAGTAAACCCTCCTCTGCAACTTGTACCTATAGGTACTGTAAATATCTCCTAAACATGTACCGTTTAGGAGATATTTACCTTAAATGCAGCCAGTGACATCACTGGCGCATGCGCTCTGAAGGAACAGGCGCTGGTGCCGTTCTTTTAGGGCCCCGTGCTGCGACCGTCGGCTCCCGCGCGCATTTGACGTAATCGCGGGTCTAGCCAATCAGATGGCCGGGTGCCACGAACCCGGAAGAAGGGTGACAGAACACGTCACCCATGGGAGAGGTGAGCGGTCGGGGCTTCGTTCTAAGGTAAGTATATCATAATGAGCTAGTATGCGATGCATACTAGCTCATTATGTGTTTCTTTCAGGTGTACTTTAAAAAAAAAAAAAAAAAAATAATAATAATTCTGAGGTTTACAACCTCTTTAAGTGTTGTCGCATGAAAACATATATAATAAAATATTTACAAAAATGTGAGGGGTGTACTCGCCTTTTGTAAGATACTGTGTGTGTGTACGTACACACATATTATTTGTCCATTGGCTCATGTGACAAGTGTTCCCCCTCCCCCCACTAAGGGTGGGGTAGGAGAGCTTGACGCTCAAAACGGGTTAGCCTTTGGATGCTACGCAGGCTTCCCTTTCCATTGAGGACTGTGGATCTTGAGGTGATCTTGTTGGCATCATTGTATTTGCCTTTGCTTGCCAAAAGCTTGTAAATAGATTACTTTTAATTTTTTTTTTTTTTTAAATAAATTATTGTTGGTAATGCACTAGGTTGGTGCGCCTTCTCTGTTTTGTATTTTAATTTCTATAAATTAGAACCATTGCAGGATGTCATGCAGTACAGATATAATTTGTTTAACCAATTGCCGACTGCGCTATAGCCCAATGATGGCTACAGGGAAGCTGGCCAGTTCTGGGTGGGCGTCATATTACATTCTCCTGTGATCGCACCCACCATGTGCTCTGTTAATTGCTGTGTCCTCGGGGCAGTTATCTACATTCCTTTCCTCACTCTGTCAGCGTGAGGAGAGGAAAGAATAGCCAATAACCAGCTCGTGCAAAAGGGACATCTATACTGATAATCAGGGCACTGATTATCAATGCAGTCCCACCAGTGCTGCCATTCAGTGTCAGCCGTAAGTGCAGCCTCATGAGCGCACATCGGTGAAGGAGAAAAAATTACCTGTTTGCAAAATTTATAACAAACTATGAAAAACCCAGTGGCAATTGTATACCCACAAAAGAAAGCTCTATTTGTGTGGGGAAAAAAAAAAAAAAAAAATTCATATGGGAACAGTGTTGCATGACTCCACAATTGTCATTTAAAGGGTGACAATGCTGAAAGCTAAAAACTTACCTGGGCAGGAACTGGGTAAAAGTGCCCAGTAGGCAAGTGGTTAAAGTGTTGTAGTTGTAGAGCTACTTGTTTATGGTATTATAGGGAAGAATTCTGCAAATATTTTCTTAGTACTGTCAATGGAAAAGGTTAAAGTTTATGCGTTGTTTGGTTTCTAAGTTATTTTGACATATTTTGATCATACTGGCCACTGATTTTCACCTGTAATATATTTAAATGTGTAATGTTTACCTGTTGACAATAATTTTAGTTGCAATTATATAGATCATCTTCATAGCTGAGACAACGGTGAAGCCTATTAAGCAGGCAATATTTTCTTTGCCATTAGATGAACAGATCAGTCTGGTCATTCACAGGCAAAGCGTGTTAGTGCACTGATAATGTTCTTTAAGTGCCACATACCTTTTGGGCTATAACTTTTGTGACTCTAATGCAGATGATCTTCAAACCTGCTACAATGGTAGAGGCAACAGCGGAAACCTTTTATCTGGTAGGTACAATTTCAAGTATGACACATCCCACTTCTTACTATATGTAAAAAAAAATGTTAGCATTTTTAAATTAGTTCCTGTATTTTTTTTTTTTTTTGTTTTGTTTTTCTCTTTTTAAGCAATCAAGTTTTCTAGTGTTATAATAAAGTAGATTTATTTCCTAATGTTTTATAGTAATGTACATGCACAGACAATATTCATATATGTCAAACTAATGGTAATCACAAGTAATATTTGTCTACTTGGACAGTATGGTGTGGCAGTCTGCATGCTACATGTAAAAATTTTTTTGTTAAGAGGGCCTGACCCCCGAAACGCGTTAGCCATTTACAGAGGGTTAGAGGTCTTTCCCTTTTAGCCGAGTAGGTCAGTGCACCAACTTCCTCCTCCCTTCCCCCCCCCCCTCCTTCCTTCCTCCCTTCCCCCCCCCCTCCTTCCTTCCTCCCTCCCTTCCCCCCCCCCCTCCTTCCTTCCTCCCTTCCCCCCCCTTCCTTCCTCCCTTCCTTCCTCCCTTCCCCCCCCCTCCTTCCTCCCTTCCCCCCCCCCCCCTCCTTCCTTCCTCCCTCCCCCCCCCCTCCTTCCTTCCTCCCTTCCCCCCCCCCTCCTTCCTTCCTCCCTTCCCCCCCCCCTCCTTCCTTCCTCCCTTCCCCCCCCCTCCTTCCTTCCTCCCTCCCTCCCTTCCCCCCCCTTCCTTCCTCCCTTCCCCCCCCCCCTTCCTTCCTCCCTTCCCCCCCTCCTTCCTTCCTCCCTTCCCCCCCCCCTCCTTCCTTCCTCCCTTCCCCCCCCCCCTCCTTCCTTCCTCCCTTCCCCCCCCCCTCCTTCCTTCCTCCCTTCCCCCCCCCCTCCTTCCTTCCTCCCTTCCCCCCCCCTCCTTCCTTCCTTCCTCCCTTCCCCCCCCCTTCCTTCCTTCCTCCCTTCCCCCCCCTCCCTCCTTCCTTCCTTCCTCCCTTCCCCCCCTCCTTCCTTCCTTCCTCCCTTCCCCCCCCCTCCTTCCTCCCTTCCCCCCCCATCTTCCTTCCTTCCTCCCTTCCCCCCCCTCCTTCCTTCCTCCCTTCCCCCCCCTCCTTCCTTCCTCCCTTCCCCCCCCCCTCCTTCCTTCCTCCCTTCCCCCCCCCTCCTTCCTTCCTCCCTTCCCCCCCCCTCCTTCCTTCCTCCCTTCCCCCCCCCCTCCTTCCTTCCTCCCTTCCCCCCCCCCTCCTTCCTTCCTCCCTTCCCCCCCCCCTCCTTCCTTCCTCCCTTCCCCCCCCCCCCCCTCCTTCCTTCCTCCCTTCCCCCCCCCCCCCCCCCTCCTTCCTTCCTCCCTTCCCCCCCCCCCCCCTCCTTCCTTCCTCCCTTCCCCCCCCCCCTCCTTCCTTCCTCCCTTCCCCCCCCCCCCCCCTCCTTCCTTCCTCCCTTCCCCCCCCCCCCCCCCCTCCTTCCTTCCTCCCTTCCCCCCCCCCCCCCTCCTTCCTTCCTCCCTTCCCCCCCCCCCCCTCCTTCCTTCCTCCCTTCCCCCCCCCCCCCTCCTTCCTTCCTTCCTCCCTTCCCCCCCCCCCCCTCCTTCCTTCCTCCCTTCCCCCCCCTCCTTCCATCAACAGTTCTGGACCACTAGTGTCTGCTGCTTCTCTCTAGTTGGGATGTTGTGAGGTAAAACTGTTTCTCTTACGTCCTCCGACAGTCGCCGCCTCTCAAATAGTCTTCACCAATGGGTATTGACTTCCGCTCCGCAGGAGTAGCTAGGCATAAGACTTGTTAGAAACAAAAGCTTTTAGCATAGACACACCCATGGGGGCTGTCCCACTGGTCAATACCCCCCTGCATTAAGCCATCCCAACTCAGTTTGTCTCTGCCTAGCGTTAGGAGTAGATAGGCTTCCCTGTGCTGGTGCTACAGTCTCAGCCTTCTAATCTTTTCTTATGATTTTTATTTGCAAGAATGTCAGTTTTTGTCAGTGTAATTTTGGGGGCCCCTCTCCTGTGTCACTTTCAGTGTTTGGGAGTTGCAGACTGTGTGTGCGACGACTGCTGCGGCTAAAAACCGTGCAGTCCGCCATTTTGGATGTGGTCAGCATGTCTGGCTTCACTATGGGCTTTACAACAGCGCGCTGTGTAGTGTTTTGGCACCAACCAGCGCCATCTTGTGTGTGGCAGAACGATCGTTCTGAGCACATGTCGGCGGCCATCTTGCCGCAGCCTCCCATTGCTTTCTATGGGCAGCCATTTTCCCTTAGCCTTGCAGCATATAGTTCAGCCTCTGGTGACTTCACTTCCTTTTCCTCTGGAGCAGCGATCGGTGTGGTAACACTCTGTGGGGCTCTGCAGACTGTCTCATCCGTATCTCTGTTTTATTCCTTCTGGCTCAGTTTTGTCCCTTTTTGAGGGGTCTGTGTACACTGTATATATAGCTGTGGGCTGCGCATTCCGCAGCGCTTTTAAAGGGCCAGTACTTTTTTGTCATTGTTTTGCAATGGAATCTCAGGACAGCAAATTCCCCCCAGCCTTGGTGGGGGACCCCAGTTCTGCTGAACCCCCCGTTATACCTAATTTGGCTGCTGTGGTGGCGACTTTAGTGTCAAAAATGGAGGTGCTGATGGCTGAACGAGCTGCTAGAAAAGGGCCTAGACTATCTTTCTCCTCTGATTCAGATGGTGATGTGGCTGGCATGCCCTTTTCAGGATCTCGCTCGTCCCTGGACCCGCTGGGGTCTGAGGGGGAAGCGGAGGTGGAGGGGGTAGATGATTCTCCCCCGGGGTCGCCGGAAGAACGCGCAGCTATGGATGCGTTGATTTCTTCTGTCAAAGAAACGCTACATTTGGAGGATGAGCCCACTCTGGGCATTGTGTCCTCTTTTGGTACACATAGGACCCGCAAGTTGGCGCAGTTTTTTCCCTGCCCCGCTGAGTTTCATCACACTGTGAATGAACAATGGCGCAGTTTGAAACGCCCTTTTACGGTGCCTAATAGGTTTAAACTGCTTTGTTGAACAAGGCTGCTTTGGTTCCCGCTGAGGATACCCCGGTGTTCCGGGATCCTACGGACAGGAGGTTGGAGTCTCTTGCCCGCCATGCCTACATGGTGGCGGGTTCCATGCTCAAAGCTATTTTCGCTTCTGTCATGGTGGCTCAGGCGGTGGCGGATTGGACTAAGGTGCTTAGACGCACTCTCGCGTCTGATTCTGCTCCACCTACTACACTGGCCATGGTGGACCAAATTCATCAAGGGGTCATGTATTTGTGCGTTGCGGCCTTGAATGAGGCCCCTTTTGGCTGCACGCTTGTCTAGTGTCGCGGTACTTAACCGTCGACTGATCTGGCTGAAGAGCTGGTCGGCTGACCAGACGTCACGGAAAACGACGGCTGATTTTCCCTATGCAGGGTCTCGCCTTTTTGGCGAGGCTTTAGATACCTTGGTGAAAGGAGTCACTGGGGGCAAAAGCACTCTGCTGCCCCAGAATCCGAAGAACAAGCCTTTTAGCGGCAATCGGGGTCCCGCCTTTAGACCCAATCAGGGGTCCTTTCGTGCCTTTAAGCCACAAAACAAGGGCAAACCTTTCAAGGGCCAAGGGTGCTAGAAGAAGCCCTGGGCGGGCAAGCAAAAGTCCAGCCATGCTGGTGCGGTGGCTCAATCCGCCTCTGCCTGAAGGGACGCCCTCACCCGTTTCAGGGGTGGGGCGACGTTTGCACAGTTTCCTCCAACCTTGACTGCTCTGAATTCCGGACAGGTGGGTTCAGGAAATCATTCGACCGGGATACAAGATCGAATTCCTTTCCCGGCCTTTGGACAGATTCTTTCCCTCAAATCTTCATTTGACCCCAGGGCGCCTGCAGGACCTGCATCGAACGGTGCAGGACCTCCTGATCCAGGGGGTGATTGTCCCGGTGCCTCATCGGGACAGGTTTCGGGGGTTTTTCTCAAATCTGTTAACTGTGCCCAGAAAGGAGGGCAAGGTGCGTCCTATCCTAGACCTGAAAGCTCTTAACCGCTTTGTGCACGTTCGCAAGTTCCGTATGGAATCCCTCCGCTCGGTGGTGGCCTCCCTGAGTCCAGGGGAATTCCTGGCCTCTATAGACCTGAAGGATGCGTACCTGCACATCCCCATTTTCGAGGGTCATCAGAGGTACCTACGATTCGCCATAGCGGAGGACCACTATTAGTTTTGGCGTTACCTTTCGGTCTCGCTTCGGCTCCAAGGGTCTTTACCAAAGTGCTGGCGCCGGTTCTGGGCCTGTTGCGGGCACAGGGCATTGCGGTCTTGGGATATCTGGACAATCTCCTGTTAAGATCGAGTGCCTGTCAGAGCCTGCTGTGCGATCTGTCCACTACGGTACAGACACTCCAGGAGTTCGGATGGACCATCAACGTACAGAAGTCGACTTTGTCTCCTTCGGTTCGGCTTCCCTATCTGGGAATGGTTCTGGACTCAAGCAAAAGTGTTTCTGCCAGAGGACAAGCTCCAGACTCTACAGGACGAGATCAGGTCCCTCGGGGACAACCAATCCTCGTCGCTCAGCACCTGCATGCGGTCCCTGGGGCTGATGTTATCAGCTTTTGAGACAATACCCTTTGCTCAGTTTCACACACGGTCTCTCCAAGCGGAGATCCTGGCCAGGTGGGACAGACTACCTCAGTCCTTGGATCTAAATGTGTCTCGTTGAGTCGCCGGACCAGAAGGGATCTTCTGTGGTGGCTTCAGTCCCCGGCGGTGCCGGAAGGGAAATCCTACCGTTCGTTACTGTGGACAGTGATTACCACGGATGCCAGCCTGTCGGGCTGGGGTGGAGTACTGGGCAACCAGTCTGCCCAGGGCATTTGGTCAGAGGAGGAATCCTCCCTTCCGATCAACATATTGGAATTGAGAGCGATCAAACTGTCTCTTCCAGTGGTCGAATCGACTTTGGGGCCACCCAGTTCGGGTACAGACGGACAATGCGAACGCGGTGGCTTACATAAACCACCAAGGGGGCACCAGGAGGGCCCGGGAGGTGACCGACATTCTGTCTTGGGCCGAGACTCATGTCCCGGCGATTTCGGCAGTTCACATTCCAGGTGTAGAGAATTGGCAGGCCGATTATCTGAGCCGCCAGACCCTGGATCAGGGGGAATGGTCCCTACACCGGGAGGTTTTCGGCATGCTGTGTGCAAGGTGTGGATCTGTTCGCGTCTCGGCTAAACCACAAGGTGGAAAGGTTCGTGGCAAGAACACGCGATCCTCGGGCGGATGCCTCGGATGCGCTGGTGGCCCCTTGGCATCAGTATCGTCTGATGTATGCCTTTCCTCCGATTCAGTTGTTATCCAGGTTCCTTCGCAGGCTGGCCTCGGAACCGAACTTGGTGATTCTAGTGGCACCGGACTGGCCACGCCGGTCCTGGTACGCGGACATCATTCACATAGCAGTCGAGCCTCCTTGGCGACTGCCAATGCGAGAAGATCTACTGTCTCGGGGCCTGATCTCCCATCCTGCTTTACAGTCGCTGGCTTTAACGGCCTGGCTGTTGAAAGCCAGGTCCTGAGAGACAGGGGTCTCTCCTCGGAGGTCATTCCTACTTTGATCAAGGCTAGAAAAGCCTCGTCCGGTAAGATTTATTCCTGTACCTGGAAAGCTTATTTTGCCTGATGTGAGTCCAGGGGGTTTTCTCCTCGCTCATACTCAGTGACGAGAGTGTTGGCTTTCCTCCAGACTGGTGTGGACCAGCGCCTGGCTCTGGCCACGGTAAAGGGCCAGGTATCTGCACTGGCTGTTTTTTTTTCCAACGCCTTGTGGCGTCTCATTCCTTAATTCGCACCTTCATTCAAGGTGTGCGACATTTTGTCCCTTCCCCGGAGGGAGCCTTGGCCTCCATGGGACTTGAACTTGGTTCTGTCCATGTTACATTCTCCCTAAGACAGCAGAGGCAACGATATCTCCCGGATGTTTCAAAGAAGTTTGCCTTTTTAGTAGCGATCACTTCGGCTCGCAGGGTGTCGGAGTTGGCGGCGTCTTGCCGCTCTCCTTACCTGGTGGTTCATAAAGATAAGGTGGTCTTGCGACCTAATTCGTCATTTCTCCCTAAGGTGGTGTCTGACTTTCACCTTAATGAGGACATTGTTTTGCCTTCGCTCTGTGCGAAGCCTAAACCTCCTAAGGAGGTTGCGTTGCATTCTTTGGATGTTGTCAGGGCGATCAGGGTTTACCTGTCGTCCACTGAATCCTTTTGGAAATCGGATTCCCTCTGTCCTTCCTGAGGGACCTCGGAAGGGCATGGCGGCGTCTGCGGCGACCATTGCCAAATGGATCAGACAGATGATTGTCCAGGCCTATGCTTTGAAGGAACGGGTTACGCCCTTCCCTGTTATGGCGCACTCTACCAGATCAATGAGTACGTCCCGGGCCTACCGGCATCAGGCCTCGGTGACCCAGGTGTGCAAGGCTGCGACTTAGTCGTCGGTGCACACCTTTTACAAATTCTATAAATTGATGTTCTGGCGTCAGCTGATGCCTCCTTTGGCCGCAAAGTTCTCAGTGCGGCAGTGCCATAGGGGACCCTTGTTTTTATGTGGGTCTTTGGCTGTTGGGGTGTTTATCCCCTGGGTTATTTTCCTGGGTGTTGCTCCTGTTGGGCCTTTTCTGTTGCCCAGAGGTTTCTCTTACTGTGCGTGTAAGATTCCTTTCTCTGATGTGGGTACTGCGTTGCCTTTTCTAGGGTTGTGTCTCCCACCCCTCATGTCTACACTGCTTTGGGACATCCCATTGGTGAAGACTATTTGAGGGGCAGCGACTGTCAGAGGACGTAAGAGAAAACGGAATTTTTGTAAAATCTTACCGTAAAATTCCTTTCTCTGAGTCCTCCCGACAGTCGCCGCCCCCGCCCCTCTTTTGGGTTTTTTTCTTGTAGACTTACTGCTATGCTACCAAACTGAGTGGGGGGGGGGGGTATTGACCAGTGGGACAGCCCCCATGGGTGTGTCTATGCTAAAAGCTTTTGTTTCTAACAAGTCTTATGCCTAGCTACTCCTGCGGAACGGAAGTCAATACCCATTGGTGAAGACTATTTGAGGGGCGGCGACTGTCGGAGGACTCGGAGAAAGGAATTTTACGGTAAGAGTTTACAAAAATTCTGTTTTTTGGGTTGCTAATCCTTTACAAGCAAGCGTGAAATGGAGCCCACCTTCCTGATTCAGCTGCTTGGATGTTTACTGAATCTAGACCCAGTCACCATACTATTTACATAGGGAAAATCTTCCTTTAAGTTGTGATGTGTGTGTGTTTTTTTTTTTTTTTTTTTTATGTATGCTATATCTGTAAAACAAAAAAAATGCCTGTTAACATTTAGACTGCTTGCACCTTTAGTTTGGGATCTATCTTTCATATTTTCTTGTCTGTATCCAAAGATGTAGGGCACAGTGTAGGAGTTGGATCGAGGCCTAAGCTTTCCAGGGAACACATTTGATCTTTGCTCTATATTACAGCATACTCATCTGGTGTTTACTTTTTTATTTTTAATTGGGTCTGTGCCTTTCAGTGATCTGAGTTGCTTACTTGTTTAACTGGGAAAGAAAATTACTTGGATATTCCTGTTTGATCCACAAGAAACAACGCAAGTGCCCTATAAAGCCCCAGCTAGAGAGAAATATCTATACCTTCAAACTCGCCATTTTATAGACCCAATGGTTAAAAATTTACAGTTGACGACCATCAACTGCATTTGAAACCAGATGTCGTACCCAGTCGACTACCAGCGGCTTAGTCTCACTGCTCTATTTCTCTGTACTGGGAGCCTATAATACCCAGACCCCTAACTACTGCACGAGATGGGAGGTGGACCTTGAAACCTATCTATCTAGGGAGGAATGGTCTAAGATGTGGAAGGTCCTCTCAATGTTATTGCATTAGAAATTTCCTTCAAGGTTATGTCTAGATGGTACTGCACTCCAGTGAGAATTGCAAAATACCTCCCGACACATACGGCTCTATGCTTTTGGGGCTGCTTGGACCAGGTCGACATGAAACTTATATGGTGGTCATGCCCTAAAGTTAAAAGGTTGTGGATTCGGGTGTACGCACTGGTCAATATGCTCTTTCACTCCAACATACGCAAAGACCCCTGGGAAACATTACTTCATAAACCAATTCTTGAACTATCCAGGCGGGAACATATCTTGGCAACGCGTATCTTCATGGCCACGAAACAAACAATAGCAAAATCATGGAAAACTCCCCTCCTCTCTGTTGAAATGAAGCGTCGTGTGCATGGTACATTGACGAACGAAAAATGAACTGCGATATTCACGGACACTAAAAACAAATTTAGTAAGATTTGGCAACCTTGACCTTGGTTGGACCAGTTCCCAACAATGGGCCCACCGTCCCGCTTTCTGGACTTGAGCGAGGATCCTGCTTGGATGGGCAGGAGAGGCCTTGAGCCCCCCCCCCCCCCCCTGGGATGGGGTCTTTTCCTATTCTCCCTCTCATCACTTTCAACCTTTAGATCTCTTCATATAACTCCCCTATTCTTTGTACTTCCCTTTCTTTCTTTTCTGCTTTTCCTTCTTGGTTGACAGCAGCAAACACGTAGAGACTTATTTCATGGGTCACAATTTTGGGATAATGTTTCTCCCTTTATTAGTCTCGAAATGGACGTATTGAAGTCTATTATATTCTGTCTTTTTTACCCCTTTTTGTCCTTTTTTTTTTTTTTTTTTTTGGGCCTTGGATAGATTTCTCGGGTTTAAGCCAAATGATTCAGCATATCCAGGGTCAAACGGTTTGTAACATCTTTACTGTTTGATAACTAGATAACTAGATGTAGGCTTCTCGCCTAGGCATTTGTTTACTGGCTCAGGAGCTAATTTTTTTATATACAATATAGCGACAGGTGATAACATTTGTATGGGTAACAACTCATTAAGAACTGATGGGGAGGGTTGGTCTTGCTCCCATCCGGACATTTCCCAGTGGGGGTGTTCGGATGTTCCAGGGGCATTGCGGACATCTCCAGTGTGTTACAAAACCTTCTATGTTTTGTGTGTTCTTTTTGACTGTTGAGCCAGACACCAATGTAATAAGCACTATGCTGGTTGAAAATGGAAAATGTTCTATTTGAATGTTTGTATTTTTTTTTTTTTTTTTAATTCTTCAATAAAACATGGTAAAAGAAACCATGCAAGTGCATTTACAATTAAGCCCTACATGGGTGAAATGCTTTGGGGGGAGGGGGGTTGTCTATGGGTATAGAAAAAGCTGAATCTTTTTGATGGATTTTCTTTCCTTTGGTGTACATTAACTTGTGCTAGTCCTGTGGCTCCACTATTGAGCTAGATGTGCTATCAGAAAATCAGCTTCTGGCAGCAGGTAAATTGCCCAGAGACCCATACACTGGGGCATTTAAGTGGTGCTTTTCTTTGCAAGTTTTATATTCCTTTTAGGTTGCATTTTGTCTTTTATATTGAACTATACTTACTTTACCGCATAGGGATGCACAGGTGTTCTGTGCGATTAGGCATTCCCATTGATGTCAGCTGGGTTGAAGTGGCTGCATGTACACAAACCCAGCTCCCAATCTGACATCTGTAGGTGCACAGCCCTGAACACACACTGAGTGTGGCTAAACACATCCTTTGCATGGGCGTAGCGTAGGCTGTAGTACGCCCCCCCATTTGAACAAGGCCTTATACAATGTGCTATCCTGGCCTTGTGTACACGCACACTTTTCTGTTTGTGTTTAGTTTGAATTAACAGGTACATAGTAGAATAGAATGTGCCCAAGAAATATACACACCGAAACTTTTGAAAAGTCCTTAATTTAAAAAAAAAATACCGGTAAACCTAAATGTACATCCATCCTTCACCTGGGGATGTCATTGACCATATAAAGACACATTCACTCGATCAATGACTTCATAAGGGAGTGGGGCCTCCCGCTGACCTCCATTGGGCGATCCCATCCCCTTATGTTATTGGCCATACATCAGGCATTTCCAAAGTCCGGCCCGCGGGCCAAATGCAGCCCCTGGGCTGCTTTAATACGGCCCCACAGGTAATTTGGAAAAATACATTGGCATCATTCATTACTTTTTTTGCTGCCATCATTAATCACCATCAGTGGGTTCATATAGCGCTTACATGTGGTTAACCCTTGTATGACTGATTAGGAAGCATGCATGCTCCAGATTGAGATGAATACATTGTAAAATCTCAGTTAACGTCAGTTGGTCTAAATCAGTTATCAATATATTTGAACACAACATGTATACTTGGTGTTATGTTCCTGTTCATATTTTTTTTTAACTTAAAAGTTGACAGACAACTTTTATTATCAATAATATGTAATGTACTTTACAATGTTCCTGACATATATTTCAGCTTCCTGGATTTTTTTTTCATCTGGCCGTCAGATATGAAAGGTGGAGCGATTTAACATCCGTTTAGATTTGTCAGCCATGTGATGAAAGGAAAAGTATGCCGTTTGCAATAAACTTTGCATAAAATAGTTAGTTTGTATTTAATTTGAATGGTCCAAAGAATGTCAGGTAAAATTGTCGATCAAATCTGGCCCTCTTTGAAAAAAGTTTGGACACCCCTGCCATACATGAACATGTCCATGTCACTGGGCCCTCACTCTACCCCACCTCTTAGTTGATTTCAGCAATGGGGCGAAGCAGCATGTCAGTTGGCAAAGGTAAGCAGGGCATTTAAAAAAAAAATAAATACATTTAAGGACTTGACAAAAACTGTTATTTACATTGGTCATTTTTGGGTGAATGAGCAGAAATTACTTTTTTTTGCTGTGAGTTCTCCTGCTGAGGTTTCTTCGCAGGGTGCGATGGGAGGCATTCCGGTTGGTCTGGTAGCACCAGACTGGCCTCGGTGGTCTTGGTGGATCCTCCATGGCGTCTTCCTCTGCGGGAAGATCTTCTATCTCAAGGACCGATCTTCCATCCTGCTTTACGGTCGCTGGCTTTTAACGGCTTGTTGTAAGCAAGGTGTTGAGGGATTGCAGTCTCTATGCTTTGGTGATTCCTACCCTTTTGAAGGCCAGGAAATCGACCTCTAGGAAGTTCTATCATCGTTCGTGGAAATCGTACATTTCATATTGTGAATCGCTGCAGCTGCACCCTCGCTCTCTTTCGATAGCTAGGGTTCTGGCCTTTTTGCAGAAAGGGGTTAAGAAGCGTTTGGCGTTGGGTAATATCAAGGGCCAGGTGTCAGCCTTGGCTATTTACTTCCAACATCTGTTGGCTACTCCATAGTTTGGTTTGCACCTTCGTTCAGGGGGTGCGTCATCTGGCCCCTCCGAGGAGATCCCCGTTGCTTGCTTCCGTGGGATCTTAATCTGGTTTTGTCTGTTCTTCAAAAGCCTCCTTTTGAGAATATTCGGGAGATTTCTCTACTTTCTTTGTTGCAGAAGGTTGCCTTCCTAGTGGTCTTCTGCCTGCAGAGTCTGAGTTGGTGGTGCTGTCCTGTCCGTCTTATTTGGTGGTTCACAGGGATAAAGTGGTCCTCTGTCCTAATCCATCTTTTCTTCCTAAGGTGGTGTCGGATTTTCACCTGAATTGAGACATTGTGATACCTTCCTTATGTCCTAAGCCTAAACATCACAAAGAGGTTGCCTTGCACTCACTGGATGTGATTCTTCAGAAAGTCGGAATCTGTCTTTCCATACAGTCCTTGCAAAAGGTTTGGCTTCGGCAGCTGCGACCATTTCACGATGCATCAGGCAGACGGTGGTTCAGGCTTATTCCAATCAAGGGTCAGGTTCCTCCTTTCCCTGTGAAGGTGCATTCTACTAGAGCGCTGAGTGCCTCTTGGGCTTTTCGCCATCAGGCCTCTGTTGTACAAGTTTGTAAGGCAGCGACTTGGTCGTCTGTTCACACCTTTACAAAATTTTAAAAGGTGGATTTCTTGCCATCTTCGGATGCCTCTTTTGGCCGCAAGGTTTTGCAGGCTGCTGTTTTCATAAGAGAATGTTGGTTTGTACTTCTATTCAGGGTCTTTTTTTTCTGGGTGAGCTCCTGTTGTTGTTTGGTTGAGCTCCATGTTGCCCGGTTGGCTAAATTTATCCTGTTGGAGTTGACGTTACTATCTGGTTGCGGTTTTTTTCCCACCCCTCATACCTACACTGCTTTGGTACATCCCACTCAGCTCATGGAGATGAAGCTGCGTCTGTCGACGGACGATAGAGAAAATACGTTTTTTGTAAGATTTTACTGTAAAATCTTTTTCTCTGATGTCTGTCGACAGACGGAGCACCCGCCCCTCTGTTTGGGGTTGGTTCTTTTGTCTTCGCTTCTTTTAAACTAAACTCGTGCTGAATAGTGCAGTGGGGGTTTACTGCCTAGACTACTCCTGATAGGAGCATAAACTCACTCAGCTCATGGAGATGAGGCTGCATCTGTCGACGGACATCAGAGAAAAAATTTTATGGTAAGATCTTGCAAAAATCTTATTTTTTTTTTTTTTTTTTGTACTGTACCTTTTCAATTGAGTATAGTGCTAGTCCTTTTTATTTTTATTATTTTTTTTTTATTTTTTTTTGTTCTTGAATTATTTTTAATAAACATTCAGCCAATATTTTTACTTAAACCAAAATCGAAAAAAAAAAATCCAAATGTATGTCTTTTATTTGCAGAATTATTTTAGAGATCGGTTTACATTATTTTCTAGTTAATTTGCTTGTCTATCTGGTTTTAAAGATGGTGACACCAGTGCAACTGAGAGTTGTGATGAAGTTCCTATGGAGCTGTACACAGCTTTCCAGCACACTCCAACAACACTTACACTCACTGCCACAAGAGTAACAAAGACAAATGACAAGAAACGCAAGAAAAGTGGAGAAAAAGAGCAGACTGCTGCAAAATCTAAAAAGGTATGGCTTAAAACGGGAGCACTGGCAATGCCTCCTTTTTTTAGGTTGTCAATTTTGTGATTGTGTAAGAATTTTGCTTTGGTCTGTTAAAGACCATCATTTTTTCATATTTGTTGGAGAACATGGCACTGCAGGGTATTTGCCCTGTCTACAGAAGGACTTACCTTGTGAATGTTGACCCTTTTTTTTTATTGCCTTAAAGTGTTTGTAAAGTCCAATTTAAAAAAAAAAAAAATCTACTTTCTCTGTGCAGTTGGTTTTGCACAGGGCAGCCCAGATCGTCCCCTTCTCAGGTCCCTCCTTGCTGCTCCTGGCCCCCTCCCTCCTATCGAGTGCCCCTACAGCAAGCAGCTTGCTATGCGGGCACCGAGCCGAGCTGCAGCTCTGTCTGTCCATTCAGACACAGAGCTGCCATTCGGTGTGCACCTTTTTTACTTTTATTTCCTAGTCATTTGAATCCTTGAGTAACAAAGTCCCAAGTTGTCCCTAAACATAAGGGCTGTCAGCTCACAAAGCTTGTTGCCTAAACTGCAAGCATTCGTTGACATTTGACACAGTGCTATCTACTGCTGTATTTTTAGCACCAGAAACTTTAACTGAATTAATTACCCCATCAGCCCAGTTCTTAGCAACACAAACCATGTTTTAACCCGCTGGGGGCAGAAATGCTCCTCTAATAAATCTGTCATTGTTTCCCAGATTAAATGCATGTCCACAAAAGACCGATTTCTATACAAAGAAGCTCCATGCCCTTGCATGAGGGATGCAGACCATCTCTTTTGTTCAACTCCATATCAGACAACCTGCTAGCATCATGATAAAAATACCCAAAGCCTTCAGCTTTCAACAGTTTTTTAACCCAATGTATGCTTATACGCAAGATTCAGTGGCATTTTTAGACTGGTCCCACAGCCTCCTGGAATGTTTGACACATCCCAGGAGGTCGTGGGCTAAGCTGACTTCTAACCTAGGGGACAATTGTGAAAGAGGGAGAGCAGGTACCTGCTCCAAGAAAAAAGAGCCCACCAATTTTGTTTGGTGGGGCGTGTAGGAGGATGAGCGGAGCTTTCACTTTAGTGAAGGTCCACTATAAATTTAGGCTCTAACAGTTTTAAGTGGTACTAAACTCAAAACCAAAAATGTTTTCACCTGGTGATCTGAGCAGTTATTTTTAGTGCTAACACGTTTTGGATAGGTGCATTGTCCGGGTGGAGGGGACTGTTAAAATGATTTGCAGATTTAGATACAGTAAACAAATTGAAGCAAGCAAATGCATCTTAAGCAGTTAAAGCAACTTCTTTTTTTTTTTTTTTTTTTGGGATACAAGTTGTACATGAATAAAAGCTGACCATTGTAAGCACCCGTCAGTGGTAAATGGTTTGTCCTCAACCCTCTAGCTGCTATATCTGCAGGACAACCTCTATTGAAAATACTTACTGGCTAGATCACCAGGTGAAAATAAGAGAAGACCTAAAGAAAACACAGCCATCACATCTGCAAATTGGTAGGCTGCAGTGTTAGCTTTTGGTTTTGTTACTGCTTTGAAGTGATATTAAACACAAATATAAACATTTTATATATTGCAGCATATAAATCCTAAAATGTGGTGACTTTTTTTTTTATTATTTTTTTTTTTACACCTGGTGATCTAGCCAGAAACATAGGGTATCTCCACTCTGACTATGCTGCTGTCCAAAGGTGTCTCTGTTGCTCCTCCAAATCTGTGGAGATGGTTGTGTTAAAATCACTAGCAAATAGACCTGACTAACAAACTAGAGTTCCTTGTTTGTGTGATACCGATTTTAATAAAAAAAAAAAAAACAACAAATATCCATGGTCTCAACACTCAATCTGCCATATTTGTTGGACAGTTTAATCTAGTAAGGAAATTGAAATATAAGGCTTACCACCAGGTGATGATCAAGGGGGGGGGAAATGCATAAAAAAGAAAACTAATTCTGCTACACATTCTTCAACACATTCGCAGCTCAGTCCACATTTATGGCCTGCTCTTCATGCTGCAGCAATGTGACTCCCATGCGCAGGACTGACGTCACTGCTGCCCAGCCATTCAAGCGACTGACGATGCAGAATCTGAAAGTAAAACTGGGTGAAAATGGAAGCGCTAGGGAGCCGTGACAGCACAATGCTCGAGGGCTCTGTTTTGTATGCAGTGCTTACTAGTATATTGGGGCCTTTTTTTTTTTTTTTTTTTTCTTTGTGCTTAATACGAAGACTTGACTACCGCTGTATTAAGACTTTAAGCTTTGTGGCTCTTGAATAATTTTGGCTTGCAATAATGCGCAACTTTTTTTTTTTTTTATATAGAGAACGTTTATCAAATTTCTATAGGAAATATTTATATCTATTGCTACAGTATATGCTGAAGACTAAATCTTTTCTTGACCACCTAGTTTATTCTGGGTTTTTTTTTTCGGGTTAGTTCTTTTAGTTCCTTTATTGTATTTAAAATATTAAAATGTCAATCCTTTTTTTCCTAAGGCTTTCAGAGAAGGATCAAGAAAATCTTCCCGAGTTAAGGTACGTCATATCTAGTGTGTATAACAAATATTTACAGCTTTAGTGTATGTATATGTATGTTATATATATATTAGTGTGTGTAGATAGAGAGAGACAGATATTAAAATGTCAGGTTTCTGTGATGAAAAATGAGAAGATGATTTTAGAACTTTTTTTCCACCTTTTTAATGTGACCTATAAACTGTACAACTCAATTGAAAAACAAACTGAAATCTATATATATTTTTTTTTTTTTTTGGGGGGGGGGGGGGGGTAAAAATGAAAAACTAAAATCATGTGGTTGCATAAGTGTGCACACCCTCTTATAACTAGGGATGTAGCTGTGTTCAGAATTAAGCAATTCCCTTCAAACTCATGTTAAATAGTAGTCAGTGCTAGCATTTAAAGTGCCTCTGATTAACCCCAAATAAAGTTTAACTGTTCTAGTAGGTCTTTCCTGACATTTTCTTGCATCCTACAGCAATAGCCATAGTCTGCAGAGAGCTTCCAAATCATTAGAGGGATTTCATTGATAAAAGGTATCAGGAGAAGGGTACAAAAGAATTTCCAAGGCATTGGACAGATCATGGAACACTATGAAGACAGTCATTAAGTATAGGAAACATGGCACAACAGTGACATTAACAAGAACTGGATGCCCCTCCAAAATTGATGGAAAAACGAGAAGAAAAATGTTTAGGGAGGCTGGCAAGAGGCCTACAGGAACATTCAAGGAGCTGCAGGAATATCTAGCAAGTACTGGCTGTATGGTACATGTTACAATCTCCCGTACTCTTCATATGTCTGGGCTATGGGGTAGAGTGGCAAGACGGAAGCCTTTTTTTACGAAGAAAAACATCCAAGCCTGGCTTAAGTTTGCAAAAACACATCTGAAGTCTCCCAAATGCATGTGGAAAATGTGTTATGGTCTGATGAAACCAAGGTCGAACTTTTTAGCCATAATTCCAAAAGATATCTTTGGTGCAAAAAACACTGCACATCACCAAAATAACACCATACCCACAGTGAAGCATGGTGGTGGAAGCATCATGCTTTTGGGGCTGTTTTTTCTTCAGCTGGAACAGGTGCCTTAGTCAAGGTAGAGGGATAATATTGGCACAAAACCTTCAGGCTTCTGCTAGAAAGCCGTACATGAGGTGGAACTTCATCTTTCAGCATTACGACGGCCCAAAGCATACATCCAAATAAACCAAGGAATGGCTTCACCAGAAGAAGATTAAAGTTTTGGAATGGCCCAGACCTGAATCCGATTGCAATCTGTGGGGTGATCTGAAAAAGGCGGTGCACAGTAGATGCCCTCGCAATCTGACAGATTTGGAGTGTTTTTGCAAAGAATTGCCAAGTGAAGATGTGCCATGCTGCTAGACTCGTACCCAAATAGACTGAGTGCTGTAAAAAAATCAAAAGGTGCTTCAACAAAGTACTAGTTTTAATGGTGTGCACACTTATACAACCATATTATTTTAGTTTTTTATTTTTACTTCCCTCCACCTGAAAGATTTAATTTTTGTTGTTTAACCTCTTTACCACCGGAAGATTTTGCTGTCTTACGTCCAGGCCACTTTACGTCCTTTTTTTTTCCCCACAAACAGAGCTTTCTTTTGGTGGTATTTGATCACCTGTGCAATTTTTCTTTTTGCGCTATAAACAAAAAAAGAGCGTTTATTTTGAAAAAATAACAATATTTTTATTTATATGAAATTCCCCCCAAAAAAATGTAAAAATCAAATTTTTTTTAAATTTCTGGCCAATTTGTTTTCTGCTACTATGTATTTTGATTGGTTTGCGCAAAAGTTATTGCGTTTACTAACTAAGGGAAAGATTTCTGTCCTTTTTTTTTTTTTTTTGAGTAATGGCAGTGATCTGACATTTTAACAGGTGTGTAGACTTTTAAAATCCACTGTGTATATACTGCTCAAAAAAATTAAAGGAACACTTTGATAATCAGATTTCAATGGGGAAAACTCATACGGGATATCTATACTGATATGGACTGGGTAATGTGTTAGGAAGGAAAGGATCTCGCATCGTTTGATGGAAATTTAAAATTATCAACCTGAAAATCAAAGTGAAAAAATGATGCAGGCTAGTCCATTTTACTGAAGTTTAATTGCAGCAACTCAAAATGGTACTCAGTGGTTTTTATGGCCCCCACGTGCTTGTATGCATGCCTGACAATGTCAGGGCATGCTCCTAATGAGAAGACTGATGGTGTTCTGGAGTATTTCCTCCCAGATCTTGACCAGGGCATTACTAAGCTCATAAAAAGACTGAGGTGCAACCTGGAGGCGTCAGATGGACCAAAACATAATGTCCCAGAGGTGTTCTATTGGATTAGTTCAGGTGAGCGTGGGGGCCATATAATGGTATCCAATCCTTCATTTTTCAGGAACTGGCTGCATACTCTGCCACATAAGCCCCGGGCATTGTGCATCAGGAGGAACCCAGGACCCAATGCACCAGCCATAGGGTTTGACAATGGGTCCAATGGGTCCAAGGATTTCATCCCGATTTCCTAATTGCAGTCAGGGTGCCATTGCCTAGCCTGTAGAAGTCTGTGCGTCCCTCTGTGGATATGCCTCCCCAGACCATCCCTGACCCTGAATGATGATACAGGAAGCATAATGTTCTCCACGGCTTCTCCAGACCATTTCACATATGTCACGTGCCCAGGGTGAACCATCTGTGAATAGCACAGGGCGCCAGTGGTAGACCTGCCAATTATGGTGTTCATTGGCTCCACGGTGTCGGGCAGTGAGGACGTCAGGCCCTTAGGCCACCCTCATGTAGTCTGTTTCTAATTGTTTCATCAGAGACATTCACACCGGTGGCCTGCTGATGGTCATTTTTTTAGGGCTCTGGCAATGTTTATCCTGTTCCTCTGTGCACAAAGGAACAGATACCAGTCCTGCTGATTGGTTAAGGACTTTCTACGGCCTTGTCGAGTAACTGCCAGTCTCATGGAATCTCCTCCATGCTCTTGGGGAAACACAGCTAACCTTCTGGCAATGGCACGTATTGATGTGTCATTCTGGAGGAGTTGGACTGCCTATGCAACCTCTTATAGGGTCCAGGTATCGCCTCATGCTATCTATAGTGACACTGACCCTAGCCAAATGCAAAACAAGTGAAAAACAGTCAGAAATTGAGTATGGGAAAAAAAAATTGAGTGCCCCCCCCATCTGTAAGACCATTCCTGTATTGGGCATTCTCATTGTTGCTCATCTTGTGCACCTGTTAATTTCATTAACCCCAAAGCAGCTGAAACTGATTAACAACCCACTCTGCTACTTAACTGACCAGATCAATTCAATATCCCTGTTCTGCTTTATTGCTGTCACAAGGGAGGTTTACGTTTCTTGTGATAGAAATATAAAAGTGATAAAAAAAAAACCAAAGGGATAGCTTAAAATGACTTTTTTTTTTAACCACTTCCATACAGTGCAGTTACACCCCCTTCCTACTAAGACCAATTTTCAGCTTTCAGCACTCACACTTTGAATGATAATTACTCAGTCATGCAACGCTGTTCCCAATCAAATTTTTTTATCATTTTTTATTTTCACACAAATAGAGCTTTCTTTTGGTAATATTTAATCACCACTGGGTTTTTATTTTTTTGCGATTATAAGTGAAAGTGAAAATTTTGAAAACTTTTTTTCTTAGTTTCTATTATAAAATTTAGCTATTTAGTAATTTTTTTTCATAAATTTGGGCCAAAATTGATACTACATATCTTTGGTAAATCTGTGTGAAAGTTAAGCCCCGTACACACGTACTGATTGTCGGCCGTAAATATTCGGCCGCCGACCGATCGGCCGATTGTAGGCTTGTTAGTATGATGCTGCCGACAGCGCATTTTTGGCCGAACAGAATCTGTCGTGCAGACTTTAAAATATTTTTTGGCCGTCACCAGAACGGCCGATTGTTCGCCAGTCAGCACAGAATTCGGCCGACAAACAGCAGATTAGCAAGACTGGGCATGCTCAGAAAAGAAAAAAGACAAGGAAAGTTAACCATCACATGACATCACTTCTGCAGTCGGCTGTTGTTGGCCGACAAAATTCGTGTGCAGTCTTTTGCAGTTTTCAACAGACACGACAGCCCTGGACAAAAGATGGCCAAACGTTCGGCCGACGATCAGTACGTGTGTACGGGGCTTTAGTCTACAAGCTATGGTGCCAATCCATTGAAAATTGATCACACCTAATCACACCTGATGTACTGACGACCTATCTCATTTCTTGAGGCCCTGAAATGTCAGGACAGTACAAATACCCCCCAAATAAACCCTTTTTGGAAAGTAGACATTCCAGGGTATTTAGTAAGAGGCATGGTGAGTTTTTTGAAGTTGTAATTTTTTCCCATAATTCTTGGGAAAATTGTAATTTTTTGTTATCAAAATTGTCATAAGTTATTTCTCAAACACTTTATTGGCATATTTGCAATTACACGCCAAAATACATTCTGCTACTCCTCCGGAGTATGCCAATACCACATGTGTGAGACTTTTACACAGCCTGGTCACAGACAGAGGCCCAACATGCAAGGAGCAGCGTCAGGAAATTATATGTGCAACACCGAATGACCTATCACACTTTTGAAGGCCCTGGAACACCAGGCCAAGGGAATTACCCACAAAATGACCCCATTTTTAAAGCAAACACCCCAACTTATATTCTATGAAGCATAATGAGTCTTTTTACCATGTCAATATTTTTCCTCAAGTTTTTGGAAAATGTGGAAAGAAAATAGAAAACACTTTGTGTAAAAAAAAAAAAAAAAAAGTTGTCAATTTAGAAGATATTTCTAGCACATAGCATGTACATAACAAAAATGGCACCCCAAAATACATTCTGCTACTCTTGAGTATGGCGATACCACATATGTGAGACTTTGTCATAGCATAGCCACATACAGACCCAACATGCAAGGAGCACCGTCAGGTGTTCTAGGAGCATAAATTACACATATAATTTCATTACAACCAATCACACTTTTGAAGGCCCTGGAACACCAAGACAATGGAAACCCCCACAAATTTACCCCATTTGGGAAAGCAAACACCCAACACATAATCTAGGAGACATGGGCTGCAGACAGGTACTCTGATACACTGATCTGCTTCAGAGAGGTACTTTGGTATTTTGATGGGCTAAAGACAGGTACTTTTTTTTTTCTGGGATTAGGTGCAGGAACTCATCACCCTTATCTCTGCCCCTACCTCCCAGCATCACCCCTGGTCTCCGTTCCTGACCCAACTTCCAGCCATTTGTATGTGTATATGTTAAAGGAAATGCAGTAAAGTGTACAGAACGGCCGTGAACCTCCTGTTCTCAGGTCCCCTTCTGTTGCTCCTGGCCCCTCCTCTCTGTCCAATGCCCAAATGGGAAGCCGCTTTCAGTAGGCACACTCGTGCATACTCTCACATGCCCCGCTGCTGCGCCCATTGACTCAGACCACGGGACTTGAAGGGAGAGCGGAGATGCAGATGTGCTCAGCGCTGCATTGAATGAGGGCTCAGGTAAGTAAAATGGGAGTGAGGGATGATGCTGATGCCTAAACATTTTTTTTTTTTTTTTCTTTTCAAAAATGCAAGGAATGCATTGGGGTAAAAAAAAAATGTTTAGGCTTTAGAACCGCTTTTTAGTCCCACACTGCTCTGCTAATAGAGACACAATAAATGCCAGCAAGCAAGGGTTTCAGACTCTGTATGGCAGCTGCTGAATAGAGATGCTTGATTTAGATTGTTTTTTTTTTTTTTTCTAATAATTCCATTGATTAAAAATTGTTTTAAAACAAATATAAATAAAAACAAGAATTCCATTAAGCATGTCAATTATTTATATATATATATATATATATATATATATATATATATATATATATATATATATATATATATATATATATATAATTTCTTAAACCTCCTTAGGGTTCTGCTCCTGAAATTGACCCTGGTGACAGTTCCATATATGGATGGGAGAGTAAAATCAAGGCTTGGATGGACCACTATGAAGAAGCAAGCATCAACCAGTACAGTGAAAGTGTTCAGAGAGAGGCACAAAAAATAGCTCTAAGACTTGGTTGTGAAAATGACAAAGAACCAATTGTCAAGAACAACTACACCACCAGCAATCATATTTTTAAACCACCTGTTGAGGTACTTTTTTGCAGTTTGCCCAATACTAATCCATGGCAATTTTATTTATTTATATATATGTGTGTGTGTATATGTACATTAATGTCTCAACCACTGGCAACAAAAGTGAGTACACCCCTAAGTTAAAATGTCCAGATTGGGCCCAAAGTGTCAATTTTTTGTGTGGCCACCATTATTTTCCAGCACTGCCCTAACTCTCTTGGATGAATTTGTTAAATCACTCGCGCCACTGGAATAACCAATATGGATAAAATTGTAAAATATATAGAAAGGGAAGCTGCTAGTTCGAAACAATGGGTAATTGTTGGGAATGTAGGTGGATAATAAACTGTGCTAACCCTATAGTGGAGGATAGGAGATCCTACCACTTATGATTAGGTGGCAAGAGTGTATTTTACCATGCAAGGTGTATATAACAACGTGTCAAGGTGCTTCTACCTTGTGCTGTGTGAAAAAATAAAATTAAATCATATTTAAAAAATTGTACCATCAATATGCTCAAAATATTAAGGTGCAGTAAAAATCGGCAGTAAAGTGCCACAAATGATTGCAAAATGCCTTCATAAAGTGTTTAGTGCAAAGGTGCTAATATTAGTTACTCAATAAATAAATCAATTATGAATGCAATTATGTGCAAGATAAACCAGCAAAAATAAAGTGCAATGTAATCCAGCAATAACATTTCACAAAATAGTCACATATATAGTCCTTAAAGTCCGTTGTGCAATAGTGCTCGTATAGAATAGTGCAAACAGTGCAAAACAAAGTCCTTTGGTGTAACTGGTAACTGCAGGTGCATACACATATGCAATGAGTGTGGACGCCCAGGCGGCGGGAGGTGACAGCCGGTGAACGCGCGGTGTCGGTTGGACGGAGAGAGAGCTTGCTAAAGAGGAGAAGAAGGGC